>NW_028273627.1:315833-473750 GCF_024610735.1 Ursus americanus | reverse complement strand
TTTTCCTGAGGTGTAGACCCTCTCCCAAGTGGTTGTGGCAAGGTAAAGCCAATGCCCTCCACTTCTGTGGAAGAAACCACAGTGCCCAGCCATGTTCTAAGCCCTCCCATCCTCCCTGGGCTTCTGGCAGCAGGAGTGAAAAGAGAGGAGCAGAGCACTGGGACCCGTTTGACAAAAACCGGCTTCCCACGGGAAAGTCTTTCTCCACGTGCAGACATGCTCCCAGGTGCCTGTGGCAAGGGGAAGGAAATGCCATACACTGACCTGGAAGAGACCACAGGGCCCAGGCACAGTCTGAACCCTTCCCTCAACCCGGCGGTTTTGCTAGCAGGAGTTCAAGCCCAACGAACACAGCCCGGAGACCCCTGGGGCAAAAACGGCTTCCGACGAACAATAGGTGCTTGCTGTGGAACACCTATCCCAAGTGGGGGTAGCCAGCTCAACAAAATGCCACACACCCAGGTGTAAGAAACAACATTGCCCAGGCATGGTCTAAGCCCCTCACCTCGTCCCTGTGCTTTGGGGAGCCGGAGGGACACCCGAGGCCCACGGCCCTGAGACCCCTTTGCAAAAAGCCGGCTTCCCACGGAGACAGTTTTCCTGAAGTGTAGACCCTCTCCCAAGTGGTTGTGGCAAGGTAAAGCCAATGCCCTCCACTTCTGTGGAAGAAACCACAGTGCCCAGCCATGTTCTAAGCCCTCCCATCCTCCCTGGGCTTCTGGCAGCAGGAGTGAAAAGAGAGGAGCAGAGCACTGGGACCCGTTTGACAAAAACTGGCTTCCCACGGGAAAGCCTTTCTCCACGTGCAGACATGCTCCCAGGTGCCTGTGGCAAGGGGAAGGAAATGCCATACACTGACCTGGAAGAGACCACAGGGCCCAGGCACAGTCTGAACCCTTCCCTCAACCCGGCGGTTTTGCTAGCAGGAGTTCAAGCCCAACGAACACAGCCCGGAGACCCCTGGGGCAAAAACGGCTTCCGACGAACAATAGGTGCTTGCTGTGGAACACCTACCCCAAGTGGGGGTAGCCAGCTCAACAAAATGCCACACACCCAGGTGTAAGAAACAACATTGCCCAGGCATGGTCTAAGCCCCTCACCTCGTCCCTGTGCTTTGGGGAGCCGGAGGGACACCCGAGGCCCACGGCCCTGAGACCCCTTTGCAAAAAGCCGGCTTCCCACGGAAACAGTTTTCCTGAGGTGCAGACCCTATCCCAAGTGGTTGTGGCAAGGTAAAGCAAATGCCCTCCACTTCTCTGGAAGAAACCACAGTGCCCAGCCATGTTCTAAGCCCTCCCATCCTCCCTGGGCTTCTGGCAGCAGGAGTGAAAAGAGAGGAGCAGAGCACTGGGACCCGTTTGACAAAAACCGGCTTCCCACGGGAAAGCCTTTCTCCACGTGCAGACATGCTCCCAGGTGCCTGTGGCAAGGGGAAGGAAATGCCATACACTGACCTGGAAGAGACCACAGGGCCCAGGCACAGTCTGAACCCTTCCCTCAACCCGGCGGTTTTGCTAGCAGGAGTTCAAGCCCAACGAACACAGCCCCTAGAGGCCTGGGGCAAAAACGGCTTCCGACGAACAATAGGTGCTTGCTGTGGAACACCTATCCCAAGTGGGGGTAGCCAGCTCAACAAAATGCCACACACCCAGGTGTAAGAAATAACATTGCCCAGGCATGGTCTAAGCCCCTCACCTCGTCACTGTGCTTTGGGGAGCCGGAGGGACACCCGAGGCCCACGGCCCTGAGACCCCTTTGCAAAAAGCCGGCTTCCCACGGAGACAGTTTTCCTGAGGTGTAGACCCTCTCCCAAGTGGTTGTGGCAAGGTAAAGCCAATGCCCTCCACTTCTGTGGAAGAAACCACAGTGCCCAGCCATGTTCTAAGCCCTCCCATCCTCCCTGGGCTTCTGGCAGCAGGAGTGAAAAGAGAGGAGAAGAACACGGGGACCCGTTTGACAAAAACCGGCTTCCCACGGGAAAGTCTTTCTCCACGTGCAGACATGCTCCCAGGTGCCTGTGGCAAGGGGAAGGAAATGCCATACACTGACCTGGAAGAGAGCACAGGGCCCAGGCACAGTCTGAACCCTTCCCTCAACCCGGCGGTTTTGCTAGCAGGAGTTCAAGCCCAACGAACACAGCCCGGAGAGCCCTGGGGCAAAAACGGCTTCTGACGAACAATAGGTGCTTGCTGTGGAACACCTACCCCAAGTGGGGGTAGCCAGCTCAACAAAATGCCACACACCCAGGTGTAAGAAACAACATTGCCCAGGCATGGTCTAAGCCCCTCACCTCGTCCCTGTGCTTTGGGGAGCCGGAAGGACACCCGAGGCCCACGGCCCTGAGACCCCTTTGCAAAAAGCCGGCTTCCCACGGAAACAGTTTTCCTGAGGTGCAGACCCTATCCCAAGTGGTTGTGGCAAGGTAAAGCCAATGCCCTCCACTTCTCTGGAAGAAACCCCAGTGCCCAGCCATGTTCTTAGCCCACCCATCCTCCCTGGGCTTCTGGCAGCAGGAGTGAAAACAGAGGAGCATTGCACTGGGACCCGTTTGACGAAAACCGGCCTCCCACGGGAAAGTCTTTCTCCACGTGCAGACATGCTCCCAGGTGCCTGTGGCAAAGGGAAGGAAATGCCATACACTGACCTGGAAGAGACCACAGGGCCCAGGCACTGCCTGAACCCTTCCCTCAACCCGGCGGTTTTGCTAGCAGGAGTTCAACCCCAACGAACACAGCCCGGAGACCCCTGGGGCAAAAACGGCTTCCGACGAACAATAGGTGCTTGCTGTGGAACACCTATCCCAAGTGGGGGTAGCCAGCTCAACAAAATGCCACACACCCAGGTGTAAGAAACAACATTGCCCAGGCATGGTCTAAGCCCCTCACCTCGTCCCTGTGCTTTGGGGAGCCGGAGGGACACCCGAGGCCCACGGCCCTGAGACCCCTTTGCAAAAAGCCGGCTTCCCACGGAGACAGTTTTCCTGAGGTGTAGACCCTCTCCCAAGTGGTTGTGGCAAGGTAAAGCCAATGCCCTCCACTTCTGTGGAAGAAACCACAGTGCCCAGCCATGTTCTAAGCCCACCCATCCTCCCTGGGCTTCTGGCAGCAGGAGTGAAAACAGAGGAGCATTGCACTGGGACCCGTTTGACGAAAACCGGCCTCCCACGGGAAAGTCTTTCTCCACGTGCAGACATGCTCCCAGGTGCCTGTGGCAAAGGGAAGGAAATGCCATACACTGACCTGGAAGAGACCACAGGGCCCAGGCACAGTCTGAACCCTTCCCTCAACCCGGCGGTTTTGCTAGCAGGAGTTCAAGCCCAACGAACACAGCCCGGAGAGCCCTGGGGCAAAAACGGCTTCTGACGAACAATAGGTGCTTGCTGTGGAACACCTACCCCAAGTGGGGGTAGCCAGCTCAACAAAATGCCACACACCCAGGTGTAAGAAACAACATTGCCCAGGCATGGTCTAAGCCCCTCACCTCGTCCCTGTGCTTTGGGGACCCGGAGGGACACCCGAGGCCCACGGCCCTGAGACCCCTTTGCAAAAAGCCGGCTTCCCACGGAAACAGTTTTCCTGAGGTGCAGACCCTATCCCAAGTGGTTGTGGCAAGGTAAAGCAAATGCCCTCCACTTCTCTGGAAGAAACCACAGTGCCCAGCCATGTTCTAAGCCCTCCCATCCTCCCTGGGCTTCTGGCAGCAGGAGTGAAAAGAGAGGAGCAGAGCACTGGGACCCGTTTGACAAAAACCGGCTTCCCACGGGAAAGCCTTTCTCCACGTGCAGACATGCTCCCAGGTGCCTGTGGCAAGGGGAAGGAAATGCCATACACTGACCTGGAAGAGACCACAGGGCCCAGGCACAGTCTGAACCCTTCCCTCAACCCGGCGGTTTTGCTAGCAGGAGTTCAAGCCCAACGAACACAGCCCCTAGAGGCCTGGGGCAAAAACGGCTTCCGACGAACAATAGGTGCTTGCTGTGGAACACCTATCCCAAGTGGGGGTAGCCAGCTCAACAAAATGCCACACACCCAGGTGTAAGAAATAACATTGCCCAGGCATGGTCTAAGCCCCTCACCTCGTCACTGTGCTTTGGGGAGCCGGAGGGACACCCGAGGCCCACGGCCCTGAGACCCCTTTGCAAAAAGCCGGCTTCCCACGGAGACAGTTTTCCTGAGGTGTAGACCCTCTCCCAAGTGGTTGTGGCAAGGTAAAGCCAATGCCCTCCACTTCTGTGGAAGAAACCACAGTGCCCAGCCATGTTCTAAGCCCTCCCATCCTCCCTGGGCTTCTGGCAGCAGGAGTGAAAAGAGAGGAGAAGAACACGGGGACCCGTTTGACAAAAACCGGCTTCCCACGGGAAAGTCTTTCTCCACGTGCAGACATGCTCCCAGGTGCCTGTGGCAAGGGGAAGGAAATGCCATACACTGACCTGGAAGAGAGCACAGGGCCCAGGCACAGTCTGAACCCTTCCCTCAACCCGGCGGTTTTGCTAGCAGGAGTTCAAGCCCAACGAACACAGCCCGGAGAGCCCTGGGGCAAAAACGGCTTCTGACGAACAATAGGTGCTTGCTGTGGAACACCTACCCCAAGTGGGGGTAGCCAGCTCAACAAAATGCCACACACCCAGGTGTAAGAAACAACATTGCCCAGGCATGGTCTAAGCCCCTCACCTCGTCCCTGTGCTTTGGGGAGCCGGAAGGACACCCGAGGCCCACGGCCCTGAGACCCCTTTGCAAAAAGCCGGCTTCCCACGGAAACAGTTTTCCTGAGGTGCAGACCCTATCCCAAGTGGTTGTGGCAAGGTAAAGCCAATGCCCTCCACTTCTCTGGAAGAAACCCCAGTGCCCAGCCATGTTCTTAGCCCACCCATCCTCCCTGGGCTTCTGGCAGCAGGAGTGAAAACAGAGGAGCATTGCACTGGGACCCGTTTGACGAAAACCGGCCTCCCACGGGAAAGTCTTTCTCCACGTGCAGACATGCTCCCAGGTGCCTGTGGCAAAGGGAAGGAAATGCCATACACTGACCTGGAAGAGACCACAGGGCCCAGGCACTGCCTGAACCCTTCCCTCAACCCGGCGGTTTTGCTAGCAGGAGTTCAACCCCAACGAACACAGCCCGGAGACCCCTGGGGCAAAAACGGCTTCCGACGAACAATAGGTGCTTGCTGTGGAACACCTATCCCAAGTGGGGGTAGCCAGCTCAACAAAATGCCACACACCCAGGTGTAAGAAACAACATTGCCCAGGCATGGTCTAAGCCCCTCACCTCGTCCCTGTGCTTTGGGGAGCCGGAGGGACACCCGAGGCCCACGGCCCTGAGACCCCTTTGCAAAAAGCCGGCTTCCCACGGAGACAGTTTTCCTGAGGTGTAGACCCTCTCCCAAGTGGTTGTGGCAAGGTAAAGCCAATGCCCTCCACTTCTGTGGAAGAAACCACAGTGCCCAGCCATGTTCTAAGCCCACCCATCCTCCCTGGGCTTCTGGCAGCAGGAGTGAAAACAGAGGAGCATTGCACTGGGACCCGTTTGACGAAAACCGGCCTCCCACGGGAAAGTCTTTCTCCACGTGCAGACATGCTCCCAGGTGCCTGTGGCAAAGGGAAGGAAATGCCATACACTGACCTGGAAGAGACCACAGGGCCCAGGCACAGTCTGAACCCTTCCCTCAACCCGGCGGTTTTGCTAGCAGGAGTTCAAGCCCAACGAACACAGCCCGGAGAGCCCTGGGGCAAAAACGGCTTCTGACGAACAATAGGTGCTTGCTGTGGAACACCTACCCCAAGTGGGGGTAGCCAGCTCAACAAAATGCCACACACCCAGGTGTAAGAAACAACATTGCCCAGGCATGGTCTAAGCCCCTCACCTCGTCCCTGTGCTTTGGGGACCCGGAGGGACACCCGAGGCCCACGGCCCTGAGACCCCTTTGCAAAAAGCCGGCTTCCCACGGAAACAGTTTTCCTGAGGTGCAGACCCTATCCCAAGTGGTTGTGGCAAGGTAAAGCAAATGCCCTCCACTTCTCTGGAAGAAACCACAGTGCCCAGCCATGTTCTAAGCCCTCCCATCCTCCCTGGGCTTCTGGCAGCAGGAGTGAAAAGAGAGGAGCAGAGCACTGGGACCCGTTTGACAAAAACCGGCTTCCCACGGGAAAGCCTTTCTCCACGTGCAGACATGCTCCCAGGTGCCTGTGGCAAGGGGAAGGAAATGCCATACACTGACCTGGAAGAGACCACAGGGCCCAGGCACAGTCTGAACCCTTCCCTCAACCCGGCGGTTTTGCTAGCAGGAGTTCAAGCCCAACGAACACAGCCCGGAGTCCCCTGGGGCAAAAACGGCTTCCGACGAACAATAGGTGCTTGCTGTGGAACACCTATCCCAAGTGGGGGTAGCCAGCTCAACAAAATGCCACACACCCAGGTGTAAGAAATAACATTGCCCAGGCATGGTCTAAGCCCCTCACCTCGTCCCTGTGCTTTGGGGAGCCGGAGGGACACCCGAGGCCCACGGCCCTGAGACCCCTTTGCAAAAAGCCGGCTTCCCACGGAGACAGTTTTCCTGAGGTGTAGACCCTCTCCCAAGTGGTTGTGGCAAGGTAAAGCCAATGCCCTCCACTTCTGTGGAAGAAACCACAGTGCCCAGCCATGTTCTAAGCCCTCCCATCCTCCCTGGGCTTCTGGCAGCAGGAGTGAAAAGAGAGGAGCAGAGCACTGGGACCCGTTTGACAAAAACCGGCTTCCCACGGGAAAGTCTTTCTCCACGTGCAGACATGCTCCCAGGTGCCTGTGGCAAGGGGAAGGAAATGCCATACACTGACCTGGAAGAGACCACAGGGCCCAGGCACAGTCTGAACCCTTCCCTCAACCCGGCGGTTTTGCTAGCAGGAGTTCAAGCCCAACGAACACAGCCCGGAGACCCCTGGGGCAAAAACGGCTTCCGACGAACAATAGGTGCTTGCTGTGGAACACCTATCCCAAGTGGGGGTAGCCAGCTCAACAAAATGCCACACACCCAGGTGTAAGAAACAACATTGCCCAGGCATGGTCTAAGCCCCTCACCTCGTCCCTGTGCTTTGGGGAGCCGGAGGGACACCCGAGGCCCACGGCCCTGAGACCCCTTTGCAAAAAGCCGGCTTCCCACGGAGACAGTTTTCCTGAGGTGTAGACCCTCTCCCAAGTGGTTGTGGCAAGGTAAAGCCAATGCCCTCCACTTCTCTGGAAGAAACCACAGTGCCCAGCCATGTTCTAAGCCCTCCCATCCTCCCTGGGCTTCTGGCAGCAGGAGTGAAAAGAGAGGAGCAGAGCACTGGGACCCGTTTGACAAAAACTGGCTTCCCACGGGAAAGCCTTTCTCCACGTGCAGACATGCTCCCAGGTGCCTGTGGCAAGGGGAAGGAAATGCCATACACTGACCTGGAAGAGACCACAGGGCCCAGGCACAGTCTGAACCCTTCCCTCAACCCGGCGGTTTTGCTAGCAGGAGTTCAAGCCCAACGAACACAGCCCGTAGAGCCCTGGGGCAAAAACGGCTTCTGACGAACAATAGGTGCTTGCTGTTGAACACCTACCCCAAGTGGGGGTAGCCAGCTCAACAAAATGCCACACACCCAGGTGTAAGAAACAACATTGCCCAGGCATGGTCTAAGCCCCTCACCTCGTCCCTGTGCTTTGGGGAGCCGGAGGGACACCCGAGGCCCACGGCCCTGAGACCCCTTTGCAAAAAGCCGGCTTCCCACGGAAACAGTTTTCCTGAGGTGCAGACCCTATCCCAAGTGGTTGTGGCAAGGTAAAGCAAATGCCCTCCACTTCTCTGGAAGAAACCACAGTGCCCAGCCATGTTCTAAGCCCTCCCATCCTCCCTGGGCTTCTGGCAGCAGGAGTGAAAAGAGAGGAGCAGAGCACTGGGACCCGTTTGACAAAAACCGGCTTCCCACGGGAAAGCCTTTCTCCACGTGCAGACATGCTCCCAGGTGCCTGTGGCAAGGGGAAGGAAATGCCATACACTGACCTGGAAGAGACCACAGGGCCCAGGCACAGTCTGAACCCTTCCCTCAACCCGGCGGTTTTGCTAGCAGGAGTTCAAGCCCAACGAACACAGCCCGGAGACCCCTGGGGCAAAAACGGCTTCCGACGAACAATAGGTGCTTGCTGTGGAACACCTATCCCAAGTGGGGGTAGCCAGCTCAACAAATTCCACACACCCAGGTATAAGAAACAACATTGCCCAGGCATGGTCTAAGCCCCTCACCTCGTCCCTGTGCTTTGGGGAGCCGGAGGGACACCCGTGGCCCACGGCCCTGAGACCCCTTTGCAAAAAGCCGGCTTCCCACGGAGACAGTTTTCCTGAGGTGTAGACCCTCTCCCAAGTGGTTGTGGCAAGGTAAAGCCAATGCCCTCCACTTCTGTGGAAGAAACCACAGTGCCCAGCCATGTTCTAAGCCCTCCCATCCTCCCTGGGCTTCTGGCAGCAGGAGTGAAAAGAGAGGAGCAGAGCACTGGGACCCGTTTGACAAAAACCGGCTTCCCACGGGAAAGTCTTTCTCCACGAGCAGACATGCTCCCAGGTGCCTGTGGCAAGGGGAAGGAAATGCCATACACTGACCTGGAAGAGACCACAGGGCCCAGGCACAGTCTGAACCCTTCCCTCAACCCGGCGGTTTTGCTAGCAGGAGTTCAAGGCCAACGAACACAGCCCGGAGACCCCTGGGGCAAAAACGGCTTCTGACGAACAATAGGTGCTTGCTGTGAATCACCTATCCCAAGTGGGGTTAGCCAGCTCAACAAAATGCCACACACCCAGGTGTAAGAAACAACATTGCCCAGGCATGGTCTAAGCCCCTCACCTCGTCCCTGTGCTTTGGGGAGCCGGAGGGACACCCGAGGCCCACGGCCCTGAGACCCCTTTGCAAAAAGCCGGCTTCCCACGGAAACAGTTTTCCTGAGGTGCAGACCCTATCCCAAGTGGTTGTGGCAAGGTAAAGCAAATGCCCTCCACTTCTCTGGAAGAAACCACAGTGCCCAGCCATGTTCTAAGCCCTCCCATCCTCCCTGGGCTTCTGGCAGCAGGAGTGAAAAGAGAGGAGCAGAGCACTGGGACTCGTTTGACAAAAACCGGCTTCCCACGGGAAAGCCTTTCTCCACGTGCAGACATGCTCCCAGGTGCCTGTGGCAAGGGGAAGGAAATGCCATACACTGACCTGGAAGAGACCACAGGGCCCAGGCACAGTCTGAACCCTTCCCTCAACCCGGCGGTTTTGCTAGCAGGAGCACAACCCCAACGAACACAGCCCGGAGACCCCTGGGGCAAAAACGGCTTCCGACGAACAATAGGTGCTTGCTGTGGAACACCTATCCCAAGTGGGGGTAGCCAGCTCAACAAAATGCCACACACCCAGGTGTAAGAAATAACATTGCCCAGGCATGGTCTAAGCCCCTCACCTCGTCCCTGTGCTTTGGGGAGCCGGAGGGACACCCGAGGCCCACGGCCCTGAGACCCCTTTGCAAAAAGCCGGCTTCCCACGGAGACAGTTTTCCTGAGGTGTAGACCCTCTCCCAAGTGGTTGTGGCAAGGTAAAGCCAATGCCCTCCACTTCTGTGGAAGAAACCACAGTGCCCAGCCATGTTCTAAGCCCTCCCATCCTCCCTGGGCTTCTGGCAGCAGGAGTGAAAAGAGAGGAGCAGAGCACTGGGACCCGTTTGACAAAAACCGGCTTCCCACGGGAAAGTCTTTCTCCACGTGCAGACATGCTCCCAGGTGCCTGTGGCAAGGGGAAGGAAATGCCATACACTGACCTGGAAGAGACCACAGGGCCCAGGCACAGTCTGAACCCTTCCCTCAACCCGGCGGTTTTGCTAGCAGGAGTTCAAGCCCAACGAACACAGCCCGGAGACCCCTGGGGCAAAAACGGCTTCCGACGAACAATAGGTGCTTGCTGTGGAACACCTATCCCAAGTGGGGGTAGCCAGCTCAACAAAATGCCACACACCCAGGTGTAAGAAACAACATTGCCCAGGCATGGTCTAAGCCCCTCACCTCGTCCCTGTGCTTTGGGGAGCCGGAGGGACACCCGAGGCCCACGGCCCTGAGACCCCTTTGCAAAAAGCCGGCTTCCCACGGAGACAGTTTTCCTGAGGTGTAGACCCTCTCCCAAGTGGTTGTGGCAAGGTAAAGCCAATGCCCTCCACTTCTCTGGAAGAAACCACAGTGCCCAGCCATGTTCTAAGCCCTCCCATCCTCCCTGGGCTTCTGGCAGCAGGAGTGAAAAGAGAGGAGCAGAGCACTGGGACCCGTTTGACAAAAACTGGCTTCCCACGGGAAAGCCTTTCTCCACGTGCAGACATGCTCCCAGGTGCCTGTGGCAAGGGGAAGGAAATGCCATACACTGACCTGGAAGAGACCACAGGGCCCAGGCACAGTCTGAACCCTTCCCTCAACCCGGCGGTTTTGCTAGCAGGAGTTCAAGCCCAACGAACACAGCCCGGAGACCCCTGGGGCAAAAACGGCTTCCGACGAACAATAGGTGCTTGCTGTGGAACACCTACCCCAAGTGGGGGTAGCCAGCTCAACAAAATGCCACACACCAAGGTGTAAGAAACAACATTGCCCAGGCATGGTCTAAGCCCCTCACCTCGTCCCTGTGCTTTGGGGAGCCGGAGGGACACCCGAGGCCCACGGCCCTGAGACCCCTTTGCAAAAAGCCGGCTTCCCACGGAAACAGTTTTCCTGAGGTGCAGACCCTATCCCAAGTGGTTGTGGCAAGGTAAAGCAAATGCCCTCCACTTCTCTGGAAGAAACCACAGTGCCCAGCCATGTTCTAAGCCCTCCCATCCTCCCTGGACTTCTGGCAGCAGGAGTGAAAAGAGAGGAGCAGAGCACTGGGACCCGTTTGACAAAAACCGGCTTCCCACGGGAAAGCCTTTCTCCACGTGCAGACATGCTCCCAGGTGCCTGTGGCAAGGGGAAGGAAATGCCATACACTGACCTGGAAGAGACCACAGGGCCCAGGCACAGTCTGAACCCTTCCCTCAACCCGGCGGTTTTGCTAGCAGGAGTTCAAGCCCAACGAACACAGCCCGGAGACCCCTGGGGCAAAAACGGCTTCCGACGAACAATAGGTGCTTGCTGTGGAACACCTATCCCAAGTGGGGGTAGCCAGCTCAACAAATTCCACACACCCAGGTATAAGAAACAACATTGCCCAGGCATGGTCTAAGCCCCTCACCTCGTCCCTGTGCTTTGGGGAGCCGGAGGGACACCCGTGGCCCACGGCGCTGAGACCCCTTTGCAAAAAGCCGGCTTCCCACGGAGACAGTTTTCCTGAGGTGTAGACCCTCTCCCAAGTGGTTGTGGCAAGGTAAAGCCAATGCCCTCCACTTCTGTGGAAGAAACCACAGTGCCCAGCCATGTTCTAAGCCCTCCCATCCTCCCTGGGCTTCTGGCAGCAGGAGTGAAAAGAGAGGAGCAGAGCACTGGGACCCGTTTGACAAAAACCGGCTTCCCACGGGAAAGTCTTTCTCCACGAGCAGACATGCTCCCAGGTGCCTGTGGCAAGGGGAAGGAAATGCCATACACTGACCTGGTAGAGACCACAGGGCCCAGGCACAGTCTGAACCCTTCCCTCAACCCGGCGGTTTTGCTAGCAGGAGTTCAAGGCCAACGAACACAGCCCGGAGACCCCTGGGGCAAAAACGGCTTCTGACGAACAATAGGTGCTTGCTGTGAAACACCTATCCCAAGTGGGGTTAGCCAGCTCAACAAAATGCCACACACCCAGGTGTAAGAAACAACATTGCCCAGGCATGGTCTAAGCCCCTCACCTCGTCCCTGTGCTTTGGGGAGCCGGAGGGACACCCGAGGCCCACGGCCCTGAGACCCCTTTGCAAAAAGCCGGCTTCCCACGGAAACAGTTTTCCTGAGGTGCAGACCCTATCCCAAGTGGTTGTGGCAAGGTAAAGCAAATGCCCTCCACTTCTCTGGAAGAAACCACAGTGCCCAGCCATGTTCTAAGCCCTCCCATCCTCCCTGGGCTTCTGGCAGCAGGAGTGAAAAGAGAGGAGCAGAGCACTGGGACTCGTTTGACAAAAACCGGCTTCCCACGGGAAAGCCTTTCTCCACGTGCAGACATGCTCCCAGGTGCCTGTGGCAAGGGGAAGGAAATGCCATACACTGACCTGGAAGAGACCACAGGGCCCAGGCACAGTCTGAACCCTTCCCTCAACCCGGCGGTTTTGCTAGCAGGAGTTCAAGCCCAACGAACACAGCCCGGAGAGGCCTGGGGCAAAAACGGCTTCCGACGAACAATAGGTGCTTGCTGTGGAACACCTATCCCAAGTGGGGGTAGCCAGCTCAACAAAATGCCACACACCCAGGTGTAAGAAACAACATTGCCCAGGCATGGTCTAAGCCCCTCACCTCGTCCCTGTGCTTTGGGGAGCCGGAGGGACACCCGAGGCCCAAGGCCCTGAGACCCCTTTGCAAAAAGCCGGCTTCCCACGGAGACAGATTTCCTGAGGTGTAGACCCTCTCCCAAGTGGTTGTGGCAAGGTAAAGCCAATGCCCTCCACTTCTGTGGAAGAAACCACAGTGCCCAGCCATGTTCTAAGCCCTCCCATCCTCCCTGGGCTTCTGGCAGCAGGAGTGAAAAGAGAGGAGAAGAGCACTGGGACCCGTTTGACAAAAACCGGCTTCCCACGGGAAAGTCTTTCTCCACGTGCAGACATGCTCCCAGGTGCCTGTGGCAAGGGGAAGGAAATGCCATACACTGACCTGGAAGAGAGCACAGGGCCCAGGCACAGTCTGAACCCTTCCCTCAACCCGGCGGTTTTGCTAGCAGGAGTTCAAGCCCAACGAACACAGCCCGGAGAGCCCTGGGGCAAAAAAGGCTTCTGACGAACAATAGGTGCTTGCTGTGGAACACCTACCCCAAGTGGGGGTAGCCAGCTCAACAAAATGCCACACACCCAGGTGTAAGAAACAACATTGCCCAGGCATGGTCTAAGCCCCTCACCTCGTCCCTGTGCTTTGGGGAGCCGGAAGGACACCCGAGGCCCACGGCCCTGAGACCCCTTTGCAAAAAGCCGGCTTCCCACGGAAACAGTTTTCCTGAGGTGCAGACCCTATCCCAAGTGGTTGTGGCAAGGTAAAGCCAATGCCCTCCACTTCTCTGGAAGAAACCCCAGTGCCCAGCCATGTTCTTAGCCCACCCATCCTCCCTGGGCTTCTGGCAGCAGGAGTGAAAACAGAGGAGCATTGCACTGGGACCCGTTTGACGAAAACCGGCCTCCCACGGGAAAGTCTTTCTCCACGTGCAGACATGCTCCCAGGTGCCTGTGGCAAAGGGAAGGAAATGCCATACACTGACCTGGAAGAGACCACAGGGCCCAGGCACTGCCTGAACCCTTCCCTCAACCCGGCGGTTTTGCTAGCAGGAGTTCAACCCCAACGAACACAGCCCGGAGACCCCTGGGGCAAAAACGGCTTCCAACGAACAATAGGTGCTTGCTGTGGAACACCTATCCCAAGTGGGGGTAGCCAGCTCAACAAAATGCCACACACCCAGGTGTAAGAAACAACATTGCCCAGGCATGGTCTAAGCCCCTCACCTCGTCCCTGTGCTTTGGGGAGCCGGAGGGACACCCGAGGCCAACGGCCCTGAGACCCCTTTGCAAAAAGCCGGCTTCCCACGGAGACAGTTTTCCTGAGGTGTAGACCCTCTCCCAAGTGGTTGTGGCAAGGTAAAGCCAATGCCCTCCACTTCTGTGGAAGAAACCACAGTGCCCAGCCATGTTCTAAGCCCTCCCATCCTCCCTGGGCTTCTGGCAGCAGGAGTGAAAAGAGAGGAGCAGAGCACTGGGACCCGTTTGACAAAAACCGGCTTCCCACGGGAAAGTCTTTCTCCACGTGCAGACATGCTCCCAGGTGCCTGTGGCAAGGGGAAGGAAATGCCATACACTGACCTGGAAGAGACCACAGGGCCCAGGCACAGTCTGAACCCTTCCCTCAACCCGGCGGTTTTGCTAGCAGGAGTTCAAGCCCAACGAACACAGCCCGGAGAGCCCTGGGGCAAAAACGGCTTCCGACGAACAATAGGTGCTTGCTGTGGAACACCTATCCCAAGTGGGGGTAGCCAGCTCAACAAAATGCCACACACCCAGGTGTAAGAAATAACATTGCCCAGGCATGGTCTAAGCCCCTCACCTCGTCCCTGTGCTTTGGGGAGCCGGAGGGACACCCGAGGCCCACGGCCCTGAGACCCCTTTGCAAAAAGCCGGCTTCCCACGGAAACAGTTTTCCTGAGGTGCAGACCCTATCCCAAGTGGTTGTGGCAAGGTAAAGCAAATGCCCTCCACTTCTCTGGAAGAAACCACAGTGCCCAGCCATGTTCTAAGCCCTCCCATTCTCCCTGGGCTTCTGGCAGCAGGAGTGAAAAGAGAGGAGCAGAGCACTGGGACCCGTTTGACAAAAACCGGCTTCCCACGGGAAAGTCTTTCTCCACGTGCAGACATGCTCCCAGGTGCCTGTGGCAAGGGGAAGGAAATGCCATACACTGACCTGGAAGAGACCACAGGGCCCAGGCACAGTCTGAACCCTTCCCTCAACCCGGCGGTTTTGCTAGCAGGAGTTCAAGCCCAACGAACACAGCCCGGAGAGCCCTGGGGCAAAAACGGCTTCTGACGAACAATAGGTGCTTGCTGTGGAACACCTACCCCAAGTGGGGGTAGCCAGCTCAACAAAATGCCACACACCCAGGTGTAAGAAACAACATTGCCCAGGCATGGTCTAAGCCCCTCACCTCGTCCCTGTGCTTTGGGGAGCCGGAAGGACACCCGAGGCCCACGGCCCTGAGACCCCTTTGCAAAAAGCCGGCTTCCCACGGAAACAGTTTTCCTGAGGTGCAGACCCTATCCCAAGTGGTTGTGGCAAGGTAAAGCCAATGCCCTCCACTTCTGTGGAAGAAACCACAGTGCCCAGCCATGTTCTAAGCCCTCCCATTCTCCCTGGGCTTCTGGCAGCAGGAGTGAATAGAGAGGAGCAGAGCACTGGGACCCGTTTGACAAAAACCGGCTTCCCACGGGAAAGTCTTTCTCCACGTGCAGACATGCTCCCAGGTGCCTGTGGCAAGGGGAAGGAAATGCCATACACTGACCTGGAAGAGACCACAGGGCCCAGGCACAGTCTGAACCCTTCCCTCAACCCGGCGGTTTTGCTAGCAGGAGTTCAAGCCCAACGAACACAGCCCGGAGACCGCTGGGGCAAAAACGGCTTCCGACGAACAATAGGTGCTTGCTGTGGAACACCTATCCCAAGTGGGGGTAGCCAGCTCAACAAATTCCACACACCCAGGTATAAGAAACAACATTGCCCAGGCATGGTCTAAGCCCCTCACCTCGTCGCTGTGCTTTGGGGAGCCGGAGGGACACCCGTGGCCCACGGCCCTGAGACCCCTTTGCAAAAAGCCGGCTTCCCACGGAGACAGTTTTCCTGAGGTGTAGACCTTCTCCCAAGTGGTTGTGGCAAGGTAAAGCCAATGCCCTCCACTTCTGTGGAAGAAACCACAGTGCCCAGCCATGTTCTAAGCCCTCCCATCCTCCCTGGGCTTCTGGCAGCAGGAGTGAAAAGAGAGGAGCAGAGCACTGGGACCCGTTTGACAAAAACCGGCTTCCCACGGGAAAGCCTTTCTCCACGAGCAGACATGCTCCCAGGTGCCTGTGGCAAGGGGAAGGAAATGCCATACACTGACCTGGTAGAGACCACAGGGCCCAGGCACAGTCTGAACCCTTCCCTCAACCCGGCGGTTTTGCTAGCAGGAGTTCAAGGCCAACGAACACAGCCCGGAGACCCCTGGGGCAAAAACGGCTTCTGACGAACAATAGGTGCTTGCTGTGAAACACCTATCCCAAGTGGGGTTAGCCAGCTCAACAAAATGCCACACACCCAGGTGTAAGAAACAACATTGCCCAGGCATGGTCTAAGCCCCTCACCTCGTCCCTGTGCTTTGGGGAGCCGGAGGGACACCCGAGGCCCACGGCCCTGAGACCCCTTTGCAAAAAGCCGGCTTCCCACGGAAACAGTTTTCCTGAGGTGCAGACCCTATCCCAAGTGGTTGTGGCAAGGTAAAGCAAATGCCCTCCACTTCTCTGGAAGAAACCACAGTGCCCAGCCATGTTCTAAGCCCTCCCATCCTCCCTGGGCTTCTGGCAGCAGGAGTGAAAAGAGAGGAGCAGAGCACTGGGACTCGTTTGACAAAAACCGGCTTCCCACGGGAAAGCCTTTCTCCACGTGCAGACATGCTCCCAGGTGCCTGTGGCAAGGGGAAGGAAATGCCATACACTGACCTGGAAGAGACCACAGGGCCCAGGCACAGTCTGAACCCTTCCCTCAACCCGGCGGTTTTGCTAGCAGGAATTCAAGCCCAACGAGCACAGCCCGGAGAGGCCTGGGGCAAAAACGGCTTCCGACGAACAATAGGAGCTTGCTGTGGAACACCTATCCCAAGTGGGGGTAGCCAGCTCAACAAAATGCCACACACCCAGGTGTAAGAAACAACATTGCCCAGGCATGGTCTAAGCCCCTCACCTCGTCCCTGTGCTTTGGGGAGCCGGAGGGACACCCGAGGCCCAAGGCCCTGAGACCCCTTTGCAAAAAGCCGGCTTCCCACGGAGACAGTTTTCCTGAGGTGTAGACCCTCTCCCAAGTGGTTGTGGCAAGGTAAAGCCAATGCCCTCCACTTCTGTGGAAGAAACCACAGTGCCCAGCCATGTTCTAAGCCCTCCCATCCTCCCTGGGCTTCTGGCAGCAGGAGTGAAAAGAGAGGAGAAGAGCACTGGGACCCGTTTGACAAAAACCGGCTTCCCACGGGAAAGTCTTTCTCCACGTGCAGACATGCTCCCAGGTGCCTGTGGCAAGGGGAAGGAAATGCCATACACTGACCTGGAAGAGACCACAGGGCCCAGGCACAGTCTGAACCCTTCCCTCAACCCGGCGGTTTTGCTAGCAGGAGTTCAAGCCCAACGAACACAGCCCGGAGAGCCCTGGGGCAAAAACGGCTTCCGACGAACAATAGGTGCTTGCTGTGGAACACCTATCCCAAGTGGGGGTAGCCAGCTCAACAAAATGCCACACACCCAGGTGTAAGAAATAACATTGCCCAGGCATGGTCTAAGCCCCTCACCTCGTCCCTGTGCTTTGGGGAGCCGGAGGGACACCCGAGGCCCACGGCCCTGAGACCCCTTTGCAAAAAGCCGGCTTCCCACGGAAACAGTTTTCCTGAGGTGCAGACCCTATCCCAAGTGGTTGTGGCAAGGTAAAGCAAATGCCCTCCACTTCTCTGGAAGAAACCACAGTGCCCAGCCATGTTCTAAGCCCTCCCATCCTCCCTGGGCTTCTGGCAGCAGGAGTGAAAAGAGAGGAGCAGAGCACTGGGACCCGTTTGACAAAAACCGGCTTCCCACGGGAAAGTCTTTCTCCACGTGCAGACATGCTCCCAGGTGCCTGTGGCAAGGGGAAGGAAATGCCATACACTGACCTGGAAGAGACCACAGGGCCCAGGCACAGTCTGAACCCTTCCCTCAACCCGGCGGTTTTGCTAGCAGGAGTTCAAGCCCAACGAACACAGCCCGGAGAGCCCTGGGGCAAAAACGGCTTCTGACGAACAATAGGTGCTTGCTGTGGAACACCTACCCCAAGTGGGGGTAGCCAGCTCAACAAAATGCCACACACCCAGGTGTAAGAAACAACATTGCCCAGGCATGGTCTAAGCCCCTCACCTCGTCCCTGTGCTTTGGGGAGCCGGAAGGACACCCGAGGCCCAGGGCCCTGAGACCCCTTTGCAAAAAGCCGGCTTCCCACGGAAACAGTTTTCCTGAGGTGCAGACCCTATCCCAAGTGGTTGTGGCAAGGTAAAGCCAATGCCCTCCACTTCTGTGGAAGAAACCACAGTGCCCAGCCATGTTCTAAGCCCTCCCATTCTCCCTGGGCTTCTGGCAGCAGGAGTGAATAGAGAGGAGCAGAGCACTGGGACCCGTTTGACAAAAACCGGCTTCCCACGGGAAAGTCTTTCTCCACGTGCAGACATGCTCCCAGGTGCCTGTGGCAAGGGGAAGGAAATGCCATACACTGACCTGGAAGAGACCACAGGGCCCAGGCACAGTCTGAACCCTTCCCTCAACCCGGCGGTTTTGCTAGCAGGAGCACAACCCCAACGAACACAGCCCGGAGACTCCTGGGGCAAAAACGGCTTCCGACGAACAATAGGGGCTTGCTGTGGAACACCTATCCTAAGTGGGGGTAGGCAGCTCAACAAAATGCCACACACCCAGGTGTAAGAAACAACATTGCCCAGGCATGGTCTAAGCCCCTCACCTCGTCCCTGTGCTTTGGGGAGCCGGAGGGACACCCGAGGCCCACGGCCCTGAGACCCCTTTGCAAAAAGCCGGCTTCCCACGGAAACAGTTTTCCTGAGGTGCAGACCCTATCCCAAGTGGTTGTGGCAAGGTAAAGCAAATGCCCTCCACTTCTCTGGAAGAAACCACAGTGCCCAGCCATGTTCTAAGCCCTCCCATCCTCCCTGGGCTTCTGGCAGCAGGAGTGAAAAGAGAGGAGCAGAGCACTGGGACCCGTTTGACAAAAACCGGCTTCCCACGGGAAAGCCTTTCTCCACGTGCAGACATGCTCCCAGGTGCCTGTGGCAAGGGGAAGGAAATGCCATACACTGACCTGGAAGAGACCACAGGGCCCAGGCACAGTCTGAACCCTTCCCTCAACCCGGCGGTTTTGCTAGCAGGAGATCAAGCCCAACGAACACAGCCCGGAGACCCCTGGGGCAAAAACGGCTTCCGACGAACAATAGGTGCTTGCTGTGGAACACTTATCCCAAGTGGGGGTAGCCAGCTCAACAAATTCCACACACCCAGGTATAAGAAACAACATTGCCCAGGCATGGTCTAAGCCCCTCACCTCGTCCCTGTGCTTTGGGGAGCCGGAGGGACACCCGTGGCCCACGGCCCTGAGACCCCTTTGCAAAAAGCCGGCTTCCCACGGAGACAGTTTTCCTGAGGTGTAGACCCTCTCCCAAGTGGTTGTGGCAAGGTAAAGCCAATGCCCTCCACTTCTCTGGAAGAAACCACAGTGCCCAGCCATGTTCTAAGCCCTCCCATCCTCCCTGGGCTTCTGGCAGCAGGAGTGAAAAGAGAGGAGCAGAGCACTGGGACCCGTTTGACAAAAACTGGCTTCCCACGGGAAAGCCTTTCTCCACGTGCAGACATGCTCCCAGGTGCCTGTGGCAAGGGGAAGGAAATGCCATACACTGACCTGGAAGAGACCACAGGGCCCAGGCACAGTCTGAACCCTTCCCTCAACCCGGCGGTTTTGCTAGCAGGAGTTCAAGCCCAACGAACACAGCCCGGAGACCCCTGGGGCAAAAACGGCTTCCGACGAACAATAGGTGCTTGCTGTGGAACACCTACCCCACGTGGGGGTAGCCAGCTCAACAAAATGCCACACACCCAGGTGTAAGAAACAACATTGCCCAGGCATGGTCTAAGCCCCTCACCTCGTCCCTGTGCTTTGGGGAGCCGGAGGGACACCCGAGGCCCACGGCCCTGAGACCCCTTTGCAAAAAGCCGGCTTCCCACGGAAACAGTTTTCCTGAGGTGCAGACCCTATCCCAAGTGGTTGTGGCAAGGTAAAGCAAATGCCCTCCACTTCTCTGGAAGAAACCACAGTGCCCAGCCATGTTCTAAGCCCTCCCATCCTCCCTGGGCTTCTGGCAGCAGGAGTGAAAAGAGAGGAGCAGAGCACTGGGACCCGTTTGACAAAAACCGGCTTCCCACGGGAAAGCCTTTCTCCACGTGCAGACATGCTCCCAGGTGCCTGTGGCAAGGGGAAGGAAATGCCATACACTGACCTGGAAGAGACCACAGGGCCCAGGCACAGTCTGAACCCTTCCCTCAACCCGGCGGTTTTGCTAGCAGGAGTTCAAGCCCAACGAACACAGCCCGGAGACCCCTGGGGCAAAAACGGCTTCTGACGAACAATAGGTGCTTGCTGTGGAACACCTACCCCAAGTGGGGGTAGCCAGCTCAACAAAATGCCACACACCCAGGTGTAAGAAACAACATTGCCCAGGCATGGTCTAAGCCCCTCACCTCGTCCCTGTGCTTTGGGGAGCCGGAAGGACACCCGAGGCCCACGGCCCTGAGACCCCTTTGCAAAAAGCCGGCTTCCCACGGAAACAGTTTTCCTGAGGTGCAGACCCTATCCCAAGTGGTTGTGGCAAGGTAAAGCAAATGCCCTCCACTTCTCTGGAAGAAACCACAGTGCCCAGCCATGTTCTAAGCCCTCCCATTCTCCCTGGGCTTCTGGCAGCAGGAGTGAATAGAGAGGAGCAGAGCACTGGGACCCGTTTGACAAAAACCGGCTTCCCACGGGAAAGTCTTTCTCCACGTGCAGACATGCTCCCAGGTGCCTGTGGCAAGGGGAAGGAAATGCCATACACTGACCTGGAAGAGACCACAGGGCCCAGGCACAGTCTGAACCCTTCCCTCAACCCGGCGGTTTTGCTAGCAGGAGCACAACCCCAACGAACACAGCCCGGAGACTCCTGGGGCAAAAACGGCTTCCGACGAACAATAGGGGCTTGCTGTGGAACACCTATCCTAAGTGGGGGTAGGCAGCTCAACAAAATGCCACACACCCAGGTGTAAGAAACAACATTGCCCAGGCATGGTCTAAGCCCCTCACCTCGTCCCTGTGCTTTGGGGAGCCGGAGGGACACCCGAGGCCCACGGCCCTGAGACCCCTTTGCAAAAAGCCGGCTTCCCACGGAGACAGTTTTCCTGAGGTGTAGACCCTCTCCCAAGTGGTTGTGGCAAGGTAAAGCCAATGCCCTCCACTTCTGTGGAAGAAACCACAGTGCCCAGCCATGTTCTAAGCCCTCCCATCCTCCCTGGGCTTCTGGCAGCAGGAGTGAAAAGAGAGGAGCAGAGCACTGGGACCCGTTTGACAAAAACCGGCTTCCCAGGGGAAAGTCTTTCTCCACGTGCAGACATGCTCCCAGGTGCCTGTGGCAAGGGGAAGGAAATGCCATACACTGACCTGGAAGAGACCACAGGGCCCAGGCACAGTCTGAACCCTTCCCTCAACCCGGCGGTTTTGCTAGCAGGAGTTCAAGCCCAACGAACACAGCCCGGAGACCCCTGGGGCAAAAACGGCTTCCGACGAACAATAGGTGCTTGCTGTGGAACACCTACCCCAAGTGGGGGTAGCCAGCTCAACAAAATGCCACACACCCAGGTGTAAGAAACAACATTGCCCAGGCATGGTCTAAGCCCCTCACCTCGTCCCTGTGCTTTGGGGAGCCGGAGGGACACCCGAGGCCCACGGCCCTGAGACCCCTTTGCAAAAAGCCGGCTTCCCACGGAAACAGTTTTCCTGAGGTGCAGACCCTATCCCAAGTGGTTGTGGCAAGGTAAAGCAAATGCCCTCCACTTCTCTGGAAGAAACCACAGTGCCCAGCCATGTTCTAAGCCCTCCCATCCTCCCTGGGCTTCTGGCAGGGGAGTGAAAAGAGAGGAGCAGAGCACTGGGACCCGTTTGACAAAAACCGGCTTCCCACGGGAAAGCCTTTCTCCACGTGCAGACATGCTCCCAGGTGCCTGTGGCAAGGGGAAGGAAATGCCATACACTGACCTGGAAGAGACCACAGGGCCCAGGCACAGTCTGAACCCTTCCCTCAACCCGGCGGTTTTGCTAGCAGGAGATCAAGCCCAACGAACACAGCCCGGAGACCCCTGGGGCAAAAACGGCTTCCGACGAACAATAGGTGCTTGCTGTGGAACACCTATCCCAAGTGGGGGTAGCCAGCTCAACAAATTCCACACACCCAGGTATAAGAAACAACATTGCCCAGGCATGGTCTAAGCCCCTCACCTCGTCCCTGTGCTTTGGGGAGCCGGAGGGACACCCGTGGCCCACGGCCCTGAGACCCCTTTGCAAAAAGCCGGCTTCCCACGGAGACAGTTTTCCTGAGGTGTAGACCCTCTCCCAAGTGGTTGTGGCAAGGTAAAGCCAATGCCCTCCACTTCTCTGGAAGAAACCACAGTGCCCAGCCATGTTCTAAGCCCTCCCATCCTCCCTGGGCTTCTGGCAGCAGGAGTGAAAAGAGAGGAGCAGAGCGCTGGGACCCGTTTGACAAAAACTGGCTTCCCACGGGAAAGTCTTTCTCCACGTGCAGACATGCTCCCAGGTGCCTGTGGCAAGGGGAAGGAAATGCCATACACTGACCTGGAAGAGACCACAGGGCCCAGGCACAGTCTGAACCCTTCCCTCAACCCGGCGGTTTTGCTAGCAGGAGCACAACCCCAACGAACACAGCCCGGAGACTCCTGGGGCAAAAACGGCTTCCGACGAACAATAGGGGCTTGCTGTGGAACACCTATCCTAAGTGGGGGTAGGCAGCTCAACAAAATGCCACACACCCAGGTGTAAGAAACAACATTGCCCAGGCATGGTCTAAGCCCCTCACCTCGTCCCTGTGCTTTGGGGAGCCGGAGGGACACCCGAGGCCCACGGCCCTGAGACCCCTTTGCAAAAAGCCGGCTTCCCACGGAAACAGTTTTCCTGAGGTGCAGACCCTATCCCAAGTGGTTGTGGCAAGGTAAAGCAAATGCCCTCCACTTCTCTGGAAGAAACCACAGTGCCCAGCCATGTTCTAAGCCCTCCCATCCTCCCTGGGCTTCTGGCAGCAGGAGTGAAAAGAGAGGAGCAGAGCACTGGGACCCGTTTGACAAAAACCGGCTTCCCACGGGAAAGTCTTTCTCCACGAGCAGACATGCTCCCAGGTGCCTGTGGCAAGGGGAAGGAAATGCCATACACTGACCTGGTAGAGACCACAGGGCCCAGGCACAGTCTGAACCCTTCCCTCAACCCGGCGGTTTTGCTAGCAGGAGTTCAAGGCCAACGAACACAGCCCGGAGAGCCCTGGGGCAAAAACGGCTTCCGACGAACAATAGGTGCTTGCTGTGAAACACCTATCCCAAGTGGGGTTAGCCAGCTCAACAAAATGCCACACACCCAGGTGTAAGAAACAACATTGCCCAGGCATGGTCTAAGCCCCTCACCTCGTCCCTGTGCTTTGGGGAGCCGGAGGGACACCCGAGACCCACGGCCCTGAGACCCCTTTGCAAAAAGCCGGCTTCCCACGGAAACAGTTTTCCTGAGGTGCAGACCCTATCCCAAGTGGTTGTGGCAAGGTAAAGCAAATGCCCTCCACTTCTCTGGAAGAAACCACAGTGCCCAGCCATGTTCTAAGCCCTCCCATCCTCCCTGGGCTTCTGGCAGCAGGAGTGAAAAGAGAGGAGAAGAGCACTGGGACCCGTTTGACAAAAACCGGCTTACCACGGGAAAGTCTTTCTCCACGTGCAGACATGCTCCCAGGTGCCTGTGGCAAGGGGAAGGAAATGCCATACACTGACCTGGAAGAGACCACAGGGCCCAGGCACAGTCTGAACCCTTCCCTCAACCCGGCGGTTTTGCTAGCAGGAGTTCAAGCCCAACGAACACAGCCCGGAGACCCCTGGGGCAAAAACGGCTTCCGACGAACAATAGGTGCTTGCTGTGGAACACCTACCCCAACTGGGGGTAGCCAGCTCAACAAAATGCCACACACCCAGGTGTAAGAAACAACATTGCCCAGGCATGGTCTAAGCCCCTCACCTCGTCCCTGTGCTTTGGGGAGCCGGAGGGACACCTGAGGCCCACGGCCCTGAGACCCCTTTGCAAAAAGCCGGCTTCCCACGGAAACAGTTTTCCTGAGGTGCAAACCCTATCCCAAGTGGTTGTGGCAAGGTAAAGCAAATGCCCTCCACTTCTCTGGAAGAAACCCCAGTGCCCAGCCATGTTCTTAGCCCACCCATCCTCCCTGGGCTTCTGGCAGCAGGAGTGAAAACAGAGGAGCATTGCACTGGGACCCGTTTGACGAAAACCGGCCTCCCACGGGAAAGTCTTTCTCCACGTGTAGACATGCTCCCAGGTGCCTGTGGCAAGGGGAATGAAATGCCATACACTGACCTGGAAGAGACCACAGGGCCCAGGCACTGCCTGAACCCTTCCCTCAACCCGGCGGTTTTGCTAGCAGGAGTTCAACCCCAACGAACACAGCCCGGAGACCCCTGGGGCAAAAACGGCTTCCGACGAACAATAGGTGCTTGCTGTGGAACACCTATCCCAAGTGGGGGTAGCCAGCTCAACAAAATGCCACACACCCAGGTGTAAGAAACAACATTGCCCAGGCATGGTCTAAGCCCCTCACCTCGTCCCTGTGCTTTGGGGAGCCGGAGGGACACCCGAGGCCCACGGCCCTGAGACCCCTTTGCAAAAAACCGGCTTCCCACGGAGACAGTTTTCCTGAGGTGTAGACCCTCTCCCAAGTGGTTGTGGCAAGGTAAAGCCAATGCCCTCCACTTCTGTGGAAGAAACCACAGTGCCCAGCCATGTTCTAAGCCTTCCCATCCTCCCTGGGCTTCTGGCAGCAGGAGTGAAAAGAGAGGAGCAGAGCACTGGGACCCGTTTGACAAAAACCGGCTTCCCACGGGAAAGTCTTTCTCCACGTGCAGACATGCTCCCAGGTGCCTGTGGCAAGGGGAAGGAAATGCCATACACTGACCTGGAAGAGACCACAGGGCCCAGGCACAGTCTGAACCCTTCCCTCAACCCGGCGGTTTTGCTAGCAGGAGTTCAAGCCCAACGAACACAGCCCGGAGAGCCCTGGGGCAAAAACGGCTTCCGACGAACAATAGGTGCTTGCTGTGGAACACCTATCCCAAGTCGGGGTAGCCAGCTCAACAAAATGCCACACACCCAGGTGTAAGAAATAACATTCCCCAGGCATGGTCTAAGCCCCTCACCTCGTCCCTGTGCTTTGGGGAGCCGGAGGGACACCCGAGGCCCACGGCCCTGAGACCCCTTTGCAAAAAGCCGGCTTCCCACGGAAACAGTTTTCCTGAGGTGCAGACCCTATCCCAAGTGGTTGTGGCAAGGTAAAGCAAATGCCCTCCACTTCTCTGGAAGAAACCACAGTGCCCAGCCATGTTCTAAGCCCTCCCATTCTCCCTGGGCTTCTGGCAGCAGGAGTGAATAGAGCGGAGCAGAGCACTGGGACCCGTTTGACAAAAACCGGCTTCCCACGGGAAAGTCTTTCTCCACGTGCAGACATGCTCCCAGGTGCCTGTGGCAAGGGGAAGGAAATGCCATACACTGACCTGGAAGAGACCACAGGGCCCAGGCACAGTCTGAACCCTTCCCTCAACCCGGCGGTTTTGCTAGCAGGAGTTCAAGCCCAACGAACACAGCCCGGAGAGCCCTGGGGCAAAAACGGCTTCTGACGAACAATAGGTGCTTGCTGTGGAACACCTACCCCAAGTGGGGGTAGCCAGCTCAACAAAATGCCACACACCCAGGTGTAAGAAACAACATTGCCCAGGCATGGTCTAAGCCCCTCACCTCGTCCCTGTGCTTTGGGGAGCCGGAAGGACACCCGAGGCCCACGGCCCTGAGACCCCTTTGCAAAAAGCCGGCTTCCCACGGAAACAGTTTTCCTGAGGTGCAGACCCTATCCCAAGTGGTTGTGGCAAGGTAAAGCCAATGCCCACCACTTCTGTGGAAGAAACCACAGTGCCCAGCCATGTTCTAAGCCCTCCCATCCTCCCTGGGCTTCTGGCAGCAGGAGTGAATAGAGAGGAGCAGAGCACTGGGACCCGTTTGACAAAAACCGGCTTCCCACGGGAAAGTCTTTCTCCACGTGCAGACATGCTCCCAGGTGCCTGTGGCAAGGGGAAGGAAATGCCATACACTGACCTGGAAGAGACCACAGGGCCCAGGCACAGTCTGAACCCTTCCCTCAACCCGGCGGTTTTGCTAGCAGGAGCACAACCCCAACGAAGACAGCCCGGAGACTCCTGGGGCAAAAACGGCTTCCGACGAACAATAGGGGCTTGCTGTGGAACACCTAAGTGGGGGTAGGCAGCTCAACAAAATGCCACACACCCAGGTGTAAGAAACAACATTGCCCAGGCATGGTCTAAGCCCCTCACCTCGTCCCTGTGCTTTGGGGAGCCGGAGGGACACCCGAGGCCCACGGCCCTGAGACCCCTTTGCAAAAAGCCGGCTTCCCACGGAAAAAGTTTTCCTGAGGTGCAGACCCTATCCCAAGTGGTTGTGGCAAGGTAAAGCCAATGCCCTCCACTTCTCTGGAACAAACCCCAGTGCCCAGCCATGTTCTAAGCCCTCCCATCCTCCCTGGGCTTCTGGCAGCAGGAGTGAAAAGAGAGGAGCAGAGCACTGGGACTCGTTTGACAAAAACCGGCTTCCCACGGGAAAGCCTTTCTCCACGTGCAGACATGCTCCCAGGTGCCTGTGGCAAGGGGAAGGAAATGCCATACACTGACCTGGAAGAGACCACAGGGCCCAGGCACAGTCTGAACCCTTCCCTCAACCCGGCGGTTTTGCTAGCAGGAGTTCAAGCCCAACGAACACAGCCCGGAGACCCCTGGGGCAAAAACGGCTTCCGACGAACAATAGGTGCTTGCTGTGGAACACCTATCCCAAGTGGGGGTAGCCAGCTCAACAAAATGCCACACACCCAGGTGTAAGAAACAACATTGCCCAGGCATGGTCTAAGCCCCTCACCTCGTCCCTGTGCTTTGGGGAGCCGGAGGGACACCCGACGCCCACGGCCCTGAGACCCCTTTGCAAAAAGCCGGCTTCCCACGGAGACAGTTTTCCTGAGGTGTAGACCCTCTCCCAAGTGGTTGTGGCAAGGTAAAGCCAATGCCCTCCACTTCTGTGGAAGAAACCGCAGTGCCCAGCCATGTTCTAAGCCCTCCCATCCTCCCTGGGCTTCTGGCAGCAGGAGTGAAAAGAGAGGAGCAGAGCACTGGGACCCGTTTGACAAAAACCGGCTTCCCACGGGAAAGTCTTTCTCCACGTGCAGACATGCTCCCAGGTGCCTGTGGCAAGGGGAAGGAAATGCCATACACTGACCTGGAAGAGAGCACAGGGCCCAGGCACAGTCTGAACCCTTCCCTCAACCCGGCGGTTTTGCTAGCAGGAGTTCAAGCCCAACGAACACAGCCCGGAGAGCCCTGGGGCAAAAACGGCTTCTGACGAACAATAGGTGCTTGCTGTCGAACACCTACCCAAAGTGGGGGTAGCCAGCTCAACAAAATGCCACACACCCAGGTGTAAGAAACAACATTTCCCAGGCATGGTCTAAGCCCCTCACCTCGTCCCTGTGCTTTGGGGAGCCGGAAGGACACCCGAGGCCCACGGCCCTGAGACCCCTTTGCAAAAAGCCGGCTTCCCACGGAAAGAGTTTTCCTGAGGTGCAGACCCTATCCCAAGTGGTTGTGGCAAGGTAAAGCCAATGCCCTCCACTTCTCTGGAAGAAACCACAGTGCCCAGCCATGTTCTAAGCCCTCCCATCCTCCCTGGGCTTCTGGCAGCAGGAGTGAAAAGAGAGGAGCAGAGCACTGGGATCCGTTTGACAAAAACTGGCTTCCCACGGGAAAGCCTTTCTCCACGTGCAGACATGCTCCCAGGTGCCTGTGGCAAGGGGAAGGAAATGCCATACACTGACCTGGAAGAGACCACAGGGCCCAGGCACAGTCTGAACCCTTCCCTCAACCCGGCGGTTTTGCTAGCAGGAGTTCAAGCCCAACGAACACAGCCCGGAGACCCCTGGGGCAAAAACGGCTTCCGACGAACAATAGGTGCTTGCTGTGGAACACCTACCCCAAGTGGGGGTAGCCAGCTCAACAAAATGCCACACACCCAGGTGTAAGAAACAACATTGCCCAGGCATGGTCTAAGCCCCTCACCTCGTCCCTGTGCTTTGGGGAGCCGGAGGGACAGCCGAGGCCCACGGCCCTGAGACCCCTTTGCAAAAAGCCGGCTTCCCACGGAAACAGTTTTCCTGAGGTGCAAACCCTATTCCAAGTGGTTGTGGCAAGGTAAAGCAAATGCCCTCCACTTCTGTGGAAGAAACCCCAGTGCCCAGCCATGTTCTAAGCCCACACATCCTCCCTTGTCTTCTGGCAGCAGGAGTGAAAAGAGAGGAGCATTGCACTGGGACCCGTTTGACGAAAACCGGCCTCCCACGGGAAAGTCTTTCTCCACGTGCAGACATGCTCCCAGGTGCCTGTGGCAAGGGGAAGGAAATGCCATACACTGACCTGGTAGAGACCACAGGGCCCAGGCACAGTCTGAACCCTTCCCTCAACCCGGCGGTTTTGCTAGCAGGAGTTCAAGGCCAACGAACACAGCCCGGAGACCCCTGGGGCAAAAACGGCTTCCGACGAACAATAGGTGCTTGCTGTGAAACACCTATCCCAAGTGGGGTTAGCCAGCTCAACAAAATGCCACACACCCAGGTGTAAGAAACAACATTGCCCAGGCATGGTCTAAGCCCCTCACCTCGTCCCTGTGCTTTGGGGAGCCGGAGGGACACCCGAGGCCCACGGCCCTGAGACCCCTTTGCAAAAAGCCGGCTTCCCACGGAAACAGTTTTCCTGAGGTGCAGACCCTATCCCAAGTGGTTGTGGCAAGGTAAAGCAAATGCCCTCCACTTCTCTGGAAGAAACCACAGTGCCCAGCCATGTTCTAAGCCCTCCCATCCTCCCTGGGCTTCTGGCAGCAGGAGTGAAAAGAGAGGAGCAGAGCACTGGGACTCGTTTGACAAAAACCGGCTTCCCACGGGAAAGCCTTTCTCCACGTGCAGACATGCTCCCAGGTGCCTGTGGCAAGGGGAAGGAAATGCCATACACTGACCTGGAAGAGACCACAGGGCCCAGGCACAGTCTGAACCCTTCCCTCAACCCGGCGGTTTTGCTAGCAGGAGTTCAAGCCCAACGAACACAGCCCGGAGAGCCCTGGGGCAAAAACGGCTTCCGACGAACAATAGGTGCTTGCTGTGGAACACCTATCCCAAGTGGGGGTAGCCAGCTCAACAAAATGCCACACACCCAGGTGTAAGAAACAACATTGCCCAGGCATGTTCTAAGCCCCTCACCTCGTCCCTGTGCTTTGGGGAGCCGGAGGGACACCCGAGGCCCACGGCCCTGAGACCCCTTTGCAAAAAGCCGGCTTCCCACGGAAACAGTTTTCCTGAGGTGCAGACCCTATCCCAAGTGGTTGTGGCAAGGTAAAGCCAATGCCCTCCACTTCTCTGGAAGAAACCACAGTGCCCAGCCATGTTCTAAGCCCTCCCATCCTCCCTGGGCTTCTGGCAGCAGGAGTGAAAAGAGAGGAGCATTGCACTGGGACCCGTTTGACGAAAACCGGCCTCCCACGGGAAAGTCTTTCTCCACGTGCAGACATGCTCCCAGGTGCCTGTGGCAAGGGGAAGGAAATGCCATACACTGACCTGGAAGAGACCACAGGGCCCAGGCACTGCCTGAACCCTTCCCTCAACCCGGCGGTTTTGCTAGCAGGAGTTCAACCCCAACGAACACAGCCCGGAGACCCCTGGGGCAAAAACGGCTTCCGACGAACAATAGGTGCTTGCTGTGGAACACCTATCCCAAGTGGGGGTAGCCAGCTCAACAAAATGCCACACACCCAGGTGTAAGAAACAACATTGCCCAGGCATGGTCTAAGCCCCTCACCTCGTCCCTGTGCTTTGGGGAGCCGGAGGGACACCCGAGGCCCACGGCCCTGAGACCCCTTTGCAAAAAGCCGGCTTCCCACGGAAACAGTTTTCCTGAGGTGCAGACCCTATCCCAAGTGGTTGTGGCAAGGTAAAGCAAATGCCCTCCACTTCTCTGGAAGAAACCACAGTGCCCAGCCATGTTCTAAGCCCTCCCATTCTCCCTGGGCTTCTGGCAGCAGGAGTGAATAGAGAGGAGCAGAGCACTGGGACCCGTTTGACAAAAACCGGCTTCCCACGGGAAAGTCTTTCTCCACGTGCAGACATGCTCCCAGGTGCCTGTGGCAAGGGGAAGGAAATGCCATACACTGACCTGGAAGAGACCACAGGGCCCAGGCACAGTCTGAACCCTTCCCTCAACCCGGCGTATTTGCTAGCAGGAGCACAACACCAACGAACACAGCCCGGAGACTCCTGGGGCAAAAACGGCTTCCGACGAACAATAGGGGCTTGCTGTGGAACACCTAAGTGGGGGTAGGCAGCTCAACAAAATGCCACACACCCAGGTGTAAGAAACAACATTGCCCAGGCATGGTCTAAGCCCCTCACCTCGTCCCTGTGCTTTGGGGAGCCGGAAGGACACCCGAGGCCCACGGCCCTGAGACCCCTTTGCAAAAAGCCGGCTTCCCACGGAAACAGTTTTCCTGAGGTGCAGACCCTATCCCAAGTGGTTGTGGCAAGGTAAAGCAAATGCCCTCCACTTCTCTGGAAGAAACCACAGTGCCCAGCCATGTTCTAAGCCCTCCCATCCTCCCTGGGCTTCTGGCAGCAGGAGTGAAAAGAGAGGAGCAGAGCACTGGGACCCGTTTGACAAAAACCGGCTTCCCACGGGAAAGTCTTTCTCCACGTGCAGACATGCTCCCAGGTGCCTGTGGCAAGGGGAAGGAAATGCCATACACTGACCTGGAAGAGACCACAGGGCCCAGGCACAGTCTGAACCCTTCCCTCAACCCGGCGGTTTTGCTAGCAGGAGTTCAAGCCCAACGAACACAGCCCGGAGACCCCTGGGGCAAAAACGGCTTCCGACGAACAATAGGTGCTTGCTGTGGAACACCTATCCCAAGTGGGGGTAGCTGCTCAACAAAATGCCACACACCCAGGTGTAAGAAACAACATTGCCCAGGCATGGTCTAAGCCCCTCACCTCGTCCCTGTGCTTTGGGGAGCCGGAGGGACACCCGAGGCCCACGGCCCTGAGACCCCTTTGCAAAAAGCCGGCTTCCCACGGAAACAGTTTTCCTGAGGTGCAAACCCTATCCCAAGTGGTTGTGGCAAGGTAAAGCAAATGCCCTCCACTTCTCTGGAAGAAACCCCAGTGCCCAGCCATGTTCTAAGCCCACCCATCCTCCCTGGGCTTCTGGCAGCAGGAGTGAAAAGAGAGGAGCATTGCACTGGGACCCGTTTGACGAAAACCGGCCTCCCACGGGAAAGTCTTTCTCCACGTGCAGACATGCTCCCAGGTGCCTGTGGCAAGGGGAAGGAAATGCCATACACTGACCTGGAAGAGACCACAGCGCCCAGGCACTGCCTGAACCCTTCCCTCAACCAGGCGGTTTTGCTAGCAGGAGCTCAACCCCAACGAACACAGCCCGGAGAGGCCTGGGGCAAAAACGGCTTCCGACGAACAATAGGTGCTTGCTGTGGAACACCTACCCCAAGTGGGGGTAGCCAGCTCAACAAAATGCCACACACCCAGGTGTAAGAAACAACATTGCCCAGGCATGGTCTAAGCCCCTCACCTCGTCCCTGTGCTTTGGGGAGCCGGAGGGACACCCGAGGCCAACGGCCCTGAGACCCCTTTGCAAAAAGCCGGCTTCCCACGGAGACAGTTTTCCTGAGGTGTAGACCCTCTCCCAAGTGGTTGTGGCAAGGTAAAGCCAATGCCCTCCACTTCTGTGGAAGAAACCACAGTGCCCAGCCATGTTCTAAGCCCTCCCATCCTCCCTGGGCTTCTGGCAGCAGGAGTGAAAAGAGAGGAGCAGAGCACTGGGACCCGTTTGACAAAAACCGGCTTCCCACGGGAAAGCCTTTCTCCACGTGCAGACATGCTCCCAGGTGCCTGTGGCAAGGGGAAGGAAATGCCATACACTGACCTGGAAGAGACCACAGGGCCCAGGCACAGTCTGAACCCTTCCCTCAACCCGGCGGTTTTGCTAGCAGGAGTTCAAGCCCAACGAACACAGCCCGGAGAGCCCTGGGGCAAAAACGGCTTCGGACGAACAATAGGTGCTTGCTGTGGAACACCTAAGTGGGGGTAGGCAGCTCAACAAAATGCCACACACCCAGGTGTAAGAAACAACATTGCCCAGGCATGGTCTAAGCCCCTCACCTCGTCCCTGTGCTTTGGGGAGCCGGAAGGACACCCGAGGCCCAGGGCCCTGAGACCCCTTTGCAAAAAGCCGGCTTCCCACGGAAACAGTTTTCCTGAGGTGCAGACCCTATCCCAAGTGGTTGTGGCAAGGTAAAGCAAATGCCCTCCACTTCTCTGGAAGAAACCACAGTGCCCAGCCATGTTCTAAGCCCTCCCATTCTCCCTGGGCTTCTGGCAGCAGGAGTGAATAGAGAGGAGCAGAGCACTGGGACCCGTTTGACAAAAACCGGCTTCCCACGGGAAAGTCTTTCTCCACGTGCAGACATGCTCCCAGGTGCCTGTGGCAAGGGGAAGGAAATGCCATACACTGACCTGGAAGAGACCACAGGGCCCAGGCACAGTCTGAACCCTTCCCTCAACCCGGCGGTTTTGCTAGCAGGAGCACAACCCCAACGAACACAGCCCGGAGACTCCTGGGGCAAAAACGGCTTCCGACGAACAATAGGGGCTTGCTGTGGAACACCTATCCTAAGTGGGGGTAGCCAGCTCAACAAAATGCCACACACCCAGGTGTAAGAAACAACATTGCCCAGGCATGGTCTAAGCCCCTCACCTCGTCCCTGTGCTTTGGGGAGCCGGAAGGACACCCGAGGCCCACGGCCCTGAGACCCCTTTGCAAAAAGCCGGCTTCCCACGGAAACAGTTTTCCTGAGGTGCAGACCCTATCCCAAGTGGTTGTGGCAAGGTAAAGCCAATGCCCTCCACTTCCCTGGAAGAAACCCCAGTGCCCAGCCATGTTCTTAGCCCACCCATCCTCCCTGGGCTTCTGGCAGCAGGAGTGAAAACAGAGGAGCATTGCACTGGGACCCGTTTGACGAAAACCGGCCTCCCACGGGAAAGTCTTTCTCCACGTGCAGACATGCTCCCAGGTGCCTGTGGCAAAGGGAAGGAAATGCCATACACTGACCTGGAAGAGACCACAGGGCCCAGGCACTGCCTGAACCCTTCCCTCAACCCGGCGGTTTTGCTAGCAGGAGTTCAACCCCAACGAACACAGCCCGGAGACCCCTGGGGCAAAAACGGCTTCCGACGAACAATAGGTGCTTGCTGTGGAACACCTATCCCAAGTGGGGGTAGCCAGCTCAACAAAATGCCACACACCCAGGTGTAAGAAACAACATTGCCCAGGCATGGTCTAAGCCCCTCACCTCGTCCCTGTGCTTTGGGGAGCCGGAGGGACACCCGAGGCCCACGGCCCTGAGACCCCTTTGCAAAAAGCCGGCTTCCCACGGAGACAGTTTTCCTGAGGTGTAGACCCTCTCCCAAGTGGTTGTGGCAAGGTAAAGCCAATGCCCTCCACTTCTGTGGAAGAAACCACAGTGCCCAGCCATGTTCTAAGCCCTCCCATCCTCCCTGGGCTTCTGGCAGCAGGAGTGAAAAGAGAGGAGCAGAGCACTGGGACCCGTTTGACAAAAACCGGCTTCCCACGGGAAAGTCTTTCTCCACGTGCAGACATGCTCCCAGGTGCCTGTGGCAAGGGGAAGGAAATGCCATACACTGACCTGGAAGAGACCACAGGGCCCAGGCACAGTCTGAACCCTTCCCTCAACCCGGCGGTTTTGCTAGCAGGAGTTCAAGGCCAACGAACACAGCCCGGAGACCCCTGGGGCAAAAACGGCTTCTGACGAACAATAGGTGCTTGCTGTGAAACACCTATCCCAAGTGGGGTTAGCCAGCTCAACAAAATGCCACACACCCAGGTGTAAGAAACAACATTGCCCAGGCATGGTCTAAGCCCCTCACCTCGTCCCTGTGCTTTGGGGAGCCGGAGGGACACCCGAGGCCCACGGCCCTGAGACCCCTTTGCAAAAAGCCGGCTTCCCACGGAAACAGTTTTCCTGAGGTGCAGACCCTATCCCAAGTGGTTGTGGCAAGGTAAAGCAAATGCCCTCCACTTCTCTGGAAGAAACCACAGTGCCCAGCCATGTTCTAAGCCCTCCCATCCTCCCTGGGCTTCTGGCAGCAGGAGTGAAAAGAGAGGAGCAGAGCACTGGGACTCGTTTGACAAAAACCGGCTTCCCACGGGAAAGCCTTTCTCCACGTGCAGACATGCTCCCAGGTGCCTGTGGCAAGGGGAAGGAAATGCCATACACTGACCTGGAAGAGACCACAGGGCCCAGGCACAGTCTGAACCCTTCCCTCAACCCGGCGGTTTTGCTAGCAGGAGTTCAAGCCCAACGAACACAGCCCGGAGAGGCCTGGGGCAAAAACGGCTTCCGACGAACAATAGGTGCTTGCTGTGGAACACCTATCCCAAGTGGGGGTAGCCAGCTCAACAAAATGCCACACACCCAGGTGTAAGAAACAACATTGCCCAGGCATGGTCTAAGCCCCTCACCTCGTCCCTGTGCTTTGGGGAGCCGGAGGGACACCCGAGGCCCACGGCCCTGAGACCCCTTTGCAAAAAGCCGGCTTCCCACGGAGACAGTTTTCCTGAGGTGTAGACCCTCTCCCAAGTGGTTGTGGCAAGGTAAAGCCAATGCCCTCCACTTCTGTGGAAGAAACCACAGTGCCCAGCCATGTTCTAAGCCCTCCCATCCTCCCTGGGCTTCTGGCAGCAGGAGTGAAAAGAGAGGAGCAGAGCACTGGGACCCGTTTGACAAAAACCGGCTTCCCACGGGAAAGTCTTTCTCCACGTGCAGACATGCTCCCAGGTGCCTGTGGCAAGGGGAAGGAAATGCCATACACTGACCTGGAAGAGACCACAGGGCCCAGGCACAGTCTGAACCCTTCCCTCAACCCGGCGGTTTTGCTAGCAGGAGTTCAAGCCCAACGAACACAGCCCGGAGAGCCCTGGGGCAAAAACGGCTTCTGACGAACAATAGGTGCTTGCTGTGGAACACCTACCCCAAGTGGGGGTAGCCAGCTCAACAAAATGCCACACACCGAGGTGTAAGAAACAATATTGCCCAGGCATGGTCTAAGCCCCTCACCTCGTCCCTGTGCTTTGGGGAGCCGGAAGGACACCCGAGGCCCAGGGCCCTGAGACCCCTTTGCAAAAAGCCGGCTTCCCACGGAAACAGTTTTCCTGAGGTGCAGACCCTATCCCAAGTGGTTGTGGCAAGGTAAAGCAAATGCCCTCCACTTCTCTGGAAGAAACCACAGTGCCCAGCCATGTTCTAAGCCCTCCCATTCTCCCTGGGCTTCTGGCAGCAGGAGTGAATAGAGAGGAGCAGAGCACTGGGACCCGTTTGACAAAAACCGGCTTCCCACGGGAAAGTCTTTCTCCACGTGCAGACATGCTCCCAGGTGCCTGTGGCAAGGGGAAGGAAATGCCATACACTGACCTGGAAGAGACCACAGGGCCCAGGCACAGTCTGAACCCTTCCCTCAACCCGGCGGTTTTGCTAGCAGGAGCACAACCCCAACGAACACAGCCCGGAGACTCCTGGGGCAAAAACGGCTTCCGACGAACAATAGGGGCTAGCTGTGGAACACCTATCCTAAGTGGGGGTAGGCAGCTCAACAAAATGCCACACACCCAGGTGTAAGAAACAACATTGCCCAGGCATGGTCTAAGCCCCTCACCTCGTCCCTGTGCTTTGGGGAGCCGGAGGGACACCCGAGGCCCACGGCCCTGAGACCCCTTTGCAAAAAGCCGGCTTCCCACGGAAACAGTTTTCCTGAGGTGCAGACCCTATCCCAAGTGGTTGTGGCAAGGTAAAGCAAATGCCCTCCACTTCTCTGGAAGAAACCACAGTGCCCAGCCATGTTCTAAGCCCTCCCATCCTCCCTGGGCTTCTGGCAGCAGGAGTGAAAAGAGAGGAGCAGAGCACTGGGACCCGTTTGACAAAAACCGGCTTCCCACGGGAAAGTCTTTCTCCACGTGCAGACATGCTCCCAGGTGCCTGTGGCAAGGGGAAGGAAATGCCATACACTGACCTGGAAGAGAGCACAGGGCCCAGGCACAGTCTGAACCCTTCCCTCAACCCGGCGGTTTTGCTAGCAGGAGTTCAAGCCCAACGAACACAGCCCGGAGAGCCCTGGGGCAAAAACGGCTTCTGACGAACAATAGGTGCTTGCTGTGGAACACCTACCCCAAGTGGGGGTAGCCAGCTCAACAAAATGCCACACACCCAGGTGTAAGAAACAACATTGCCCAGGCATGGTCTAAGCCCCTCACCTCGTCCCTGTGCTTTGGGGAGCCGGAAGGACACCCGAGGCCCACGGCCCTGAGACCCCTTTGCAAAAAGCCGGCTTCCCACGGAAACAGTTTTCCTGAGGTGCAGACCCTATCCCAAGTGGTTGTGGCAAGGTAAAGCAAATGCCCTCCACTTCTCTGGAAGAAACCACAGTGCCCAGCCATGTTCTAAGCCCTCCCATTCTCCCTGGGCTTCTGGCAGCAGGAGTGAAAAGAGAGGAGCAGAGCACTGGGACCCGTTTGACAAAAACCGGCTTCCCACGGGAAAGTCTTTCTCCACGTGCAGACATGCTCCCAGGTGCCTGTGGCAAGGGGAAGGAAATGCCATACACTGACCTGGAAGAGACCACAGTGCCCAGGCACAGTCTGAACCCTTCCCTCAACCCGGCGGTTTTGCTAGCAGGAGTTCAAGCCCAACGAACACAGCCCGGAGACCCCTGGGGCAAAAACGGCTTCCGACGAACAATAGGTGCTTGCTGTGGAACACCTATCCCAAGTGGGGGTAGCCAGCTCAACAAAATGCCACACACCCAGGTGTAAGAAACAACATTGCCCAGGCATGGTCTAAGCCCCTCACCTCGTCCCTGTGCTTTGGGGAGCCGGAAGGACACCCGAGGCCCACGGCCCTGAGACCCCTTTGCAAAAAGCCGGCTTCCCACGGAAACAGTTTTCCTGAGGTGCAGACCCTATCCCAAGTGGTTGTGGCAAGGTAAAGCAAATGCCCTCCACTTCTCTGGAAGAAACCACAGTGCCCAGCCATGTTCTAAGCCCTCCCATCCTCCCTGGGCTTCTGGCAGCAGGAGTGAAAAGAGAGGAGCAGAGCACTGGGACCCGTTTGACAAAAACCGGCTTCCCACGGGAAAGTCTTTCTCCACGTGCAGACATGCTCCCAGGTGCCTGTGGCAAGGGGAAGGAAATGCCATACACTGACCTGGAAGAGACCACAGGGCCCAGGCACAGTCTGAACCCTTCCCTCAACCCGGCGGTTTTGCTAGCAGGAGTTCAAGCCCAACGAACACAGCCCGGAGACCCCTGGGGCAAAAACGGCTTCCGACGAACAATAGGTGCTTGCTGTGGAACACCTATCCCAAGTGGGGGTAGCCAGCTCAACAAAATGCCACACACCCAGGTGTAAGAAACAACATTGCCCAGGCATGGTCTAAGCCCCTCACCTCGTCCCTGTGCTTTGGGGAGCCGGAGGGACACCCGAGGCCCACGGCCCTGAGACCCCTTTGCAAAAAGCCGGCTTCCCACGGAAACAGTTTTCCTGAGGTGCAAACCCTATCCCAAGTGGTTGTGGCAAGGTAAAGCAAATGCCCTCCACTTCTCTGGAAGAAACCCCAGTGCCCAGCCATGTTCTAAGCCCACCCATCCTCCCTGGGCTTCTGGCAGCAGGAGTGAAAAGAGAGGAGCATTGCACTGGGACCCGTTTGACGAAAACCGGCCTCCCACGGGAAAGTCTTTCTCCACGTGCAGACATGCTCCCAGGTGCCTGTGGCAAGGGGAAGGAAATGCCATACACTGACCTGGAAGAGACCACAGGGCCCAGGCACAGTCTGAACCCTTCCCTCAACCCGGCGGTTTTGCTAGCAGGAGCACAACCCCAACGAACACAGCCCGGAGACTCCTGGGGCAAAAACGGCTTCCGACGAACAATAGGGGCTTGCTGTGGAACACATATCCTAAGTGGGGGTAGCCAGCTCAACAAAATGCCACACACCCAGGTGTAAGAAACAACATTGCCCAGGCATGGTCTAAGCCCCTCACCTCGTCCCTGTGCTTTGGGGAGGCGGAAGGACACCCGAGGCCCACGGCCCTGAGACCCCTTTGCAAAAAGCCGGCTTCCCACGGAAACAGTTTTCCTGAGGTGCAGACCCTATCCCAAGTGGTTGTGGCAAGGTAAAGCCAATGCCCTCCACTTCCCTGGAAGAAACCCCAGTGCCCAGCCATGTTCTTAGCCCACCCATCCTCCCTGGGCTTCTGGCAGCAGGAGTGAAAACAGAGGAGCATTGCACTGGGACCCGTTTGACGAAAACCGGCCTCCCACGGGAAAGTCTTTCTCCACGTGCAGACATGCTCCCAGGTGCCTGTGGTAAAGGGAAGGAAATGCCATACACTGACCTGGAAGAGACCACAGGGCCCAGGCACTGCCTGAACCCTTCCCTCAACCCGGCGGTTTTGCTAGCAGGAGTTCAACCCCAACGAACACAGCCCGGAGACCCCTGGGGCAAAAACGGCTTCCGACGAACAATAGGTGCTTGCTGTGGAACACCTATCCCAAGTGGGGGTAGCCAGCTCAACAAAATGCCACACACCCAGGTGTAAGAAACAACATTGCCCAGGCATGGTCTAAGCCCCTCACCTCGTCCCTGTGCTTTGGGGAGCCGGAGGGACACCCGAGGCCCACGGCCCTGAGACCCCTTTGCAAAAAGCCGGCTTCCCACGGAGACAGTTTTCCTGAGGTGTAGACCCTCTCCCAAGTGGTTGTGGCAAGGTAAAGCCAATGCCCTCCACTTCTGTGGAAGAAACCACAGTGCTCAGCCATGTTCTAAGCCCTCCCATCCTCCCTGGGCTTCTGGCAGCAGGAGTGAAAAGAGAGGAGCAGAGCACTGGGACCCGTTTGACAAAAACCGGCTTCCCACGGGAAAGTCTTTCTCCACGTGCAGACATGCTCCCAGGTGCCTGTGGCAAGGGGAAGGAAATGCCATACACTGACCTGGAAGAGACCACAGGGCCCAGGCACAGTCTGAACCCTTCCCTCAACCCGGCGGTTTTGCTAGCAGGAGTTCAAGGCCAACGAACACAGCCCGGAGACCCAGGGGCAAAAACGGCTTCTGACGAACAATAGGTGCTTGCTGTGAAACACCTATCCCAAGTGGGGTTAGCCAGCTCAAGAAAATGCCACACACCCAGGTGTAAGAAACAACATTGCCCAGGCATGGTCTAAGCCCCTCACCTCGTCCCTGTGCTTTGGGGAGCCGGAGGGACACCCGAGGCCCACGGCCCTGAGACCCCTTTGCAAAAAGCCGGCTTCCCACGGAAACAGTTTTCCTGAGGTGCAGACCCTATCCCAAGTGGTTGTGGCAAGGTAAAGCAAATGCCCTCCACTTCTCTGGAAGAAACCACAGTGCCCAGCCATGTTCTAAGCCCTCCCATCCTCCCTGGGCTTCTGGCAGCAGGAGTGAAAAGAGAGGAGCAGAGCACTGGGACTCGTTTGACAAAAACCGGCTTCCCACGGGAAAGCCTTTCTCCACGTGCAGACATGCTCCCAGGTGCCTGTGGCAAGGGGAAGGAAATGCCATACACTGACCTGGAAGAGACCACAGGGCCCAGGCACAGTCTGAACCCTTCCCTCAACCCGGCGGTTTTGCTAGCAGGAGTTCAAGCCCAACGAACACAGCCCGGAGACCCCTGGGGCAAAAACGGCTTCCGACGAACAATAGGTGCTTGCTGTGGAACACCTATCCCAAGTGGGGGTAGCCAGCTCAACAAAATGCCACACACCCAGGTGTAAGAAACAACATTGCCCAGGCATGGTCTAAGCCCCTCACCTCGTCCCTGTGCTTTGGGGAGCCGGAGGGACACCCGTGGCCCACGGCCCTGAGACCCCTTTGCAAAAAGCCGGCTTCCCACGGAGACAGTTTTCCTGAGGTGTAGACCCTCTCCCAAGTGGTTGTGGCAAGGTAAAGCCAATGCCCTCCACTTCTCTGGAAGAAACCACAGTGCCCAGCCATGTTCTAAGCCCTCCCATCCTCCCTGGGCTTCTGGCAGCAGGAGTGAAAAGAGAGGAGCAGAGCACTGGGACCCGTTTGACAAAAACTGGCTTCCCACGGGAAAGCCTTTCTCCACGTGCAGACATGCTCCCAGGTGCCTGTGGCAAGGGGAAGGAAATGCCATACACTGACCTGGAAGAGACCACAGGGCCCAGGCACAGTCTGAACCCTTCCCTCAACCCGGCGGTTTTGCTAGCAGGAGTTCAAGCCCAACGAACACAGCCCGGAGACCCCTGGGGTAAAAACGGCTTCCGACGAACAATAGGTGCTTGCTGTGGAACACCTACCCCAAGTGGGGGTAGCCAGCTCAACAAAATGCCACACACCAAGGTGTAAGAAACAACATTGCCCAGGCATGGTCTAAGCCCCTCACCTCGTCCCTGTGCTTTGGGGAGCCGGAGGGACACCCGAGGCCCACGGCCCTGAGACCCCTTTGCAAAAAGCCGGCTTCCCACGGAAACAGTTTTCCTGAGGTGCAGACCCTATCCCAAGTGGTTGTGGCAAGGTAAAGCAAATGCCCTCCACTTCTCTGGAAGAAACCACAGTGCCCAGCCATGTTCTAAGCCCTCCCATCCTCCCTGGACTTCTGGCAGCAGGAGTGAAAAGAGAGGAGCAGAGCACTGGGACCCGTTTGACAAAAACCGGCTTCCCACGGGAAAGCCTTTCTCCACGTGCAGACATGCTCCCAGGTGCCTGTGGCAAGGGGAAGGAAATGCCATACACTGACCTGGAAGAGACCACAGGGCCCAGGCACAGTCTGAACCCTTCCCTCAACCCGGCGGTTTTGCTAGCAGGAGTTCAAGCCCAACGAACACAGCCCGGAGACCCCTGGGGCAAAAACGGCTTCCGACGAACAATAGGTGCTTGCTGTGGAACACCTATCCCAAGTGGGGGTAGCCAGCTCAACAAATTCCACACACCCAGGTATAAGAAACAACATTGCCCAGGCATGGTCTAAGCCCCTCACCTCGTCCCTGTGCTTTGGGGAGCCGGAGGGACACCCGTGGCCCACGGCCCTGAGACCCCTTTGCAAAAAGCCGGCTTCCCACGGAGACAGTTTTCCTGAGGTGTAGACCCTCTCCCAAGTGGTTGTGGCAAGGTAAAGCCAATGCCCTCCACTTCTGTGGAAGAAACCACAGTGCCCAGCCATGTTCTAAGCCCTCCCATCCTCCCTGGGCTTCTGGCAGCAGGAGTGAAAAGAGAGGAGCAGAGCACTGGGACCCGTTTGACAAAAACCGGCTTCCCACGGGAAAGTCTTTCTCCACGAGCAGACATGCTCCCAGGTGCCTGTGGCAAGGGGAAGGAAATGCCATACACTGACCTGGTAGAGACCACAGGGCCCAGGCACAGTCTGAACCCTTCCCTCAACCCGGCGGTTTTGCTAGCAGGAGTTCAAGGCCAACGAACACAGCCCGGAGACCCCTGGGGCAAAAACGGCTTCTGACGAACAATAGGTGCTTGCTGTGAAACACCTATCCCAAGTGGGGTTAGCCAGCTCAACAAAATGCCACACACCCAGGTGTAAGAAACAACATTGCCCAGGCATGGTCTAAGCCCCTCACCTCGTCCCTGTGCTTTGGGGAGCCGGAGGGACACCCGAGGCCCACGGCCCTGAGACCCCTTTGCAAAAAGCCGGCTTCCCACGGAAACAGTTTTCCTGAGGTGCAGACCCTATCCCAAGTGGTTGTGGCAAGGTAAAGCAAATGCCCTCCACTTCTCTGGAAGAAACCACAGTGCCCAGCCATGTTCTTAGCCCACCCATCCTCCCTGGGCTTCTGGCAGCAGGAGTGAAAACAGAGGAGCATTGCACTGGGACCCGTTTGACGAAAACCGGCCTCCCACGGGAAAGTCTTTCTCCACGTGCAGACATGCTCCCAGGTGCCTGTGGCAAAGGGAAGGAAATGCCATACACAGACCTGGAAGAGACCACAGGGCCCAGGCACTGCCTGAACCCTTCCCTCAACCCGGCGGTTTTGCTAGCAGGAGTTCAACCCCAACGAACACAGCCCGGAGACCCCTGGGGCAAAAACGGCTTCCGACGAACAATAGGTGCTTGCTGTGGAACACCTATCCCAAGTGGGGGTAGCCAGCTCAACAAAATGCCACACACCCAGGTGTAAGAAACAACATTGCCCAGGCATGGTCTAAGCCCCTCACCTCGTCCCTGTGCTTTGGGGAGCCGGAGGGACACCCGAGGCCCACGGCCCTGAGACCCCTTTGCAAAAAGCCGGCTTCCCACGGAGACAGTTTTCCTGAGGTGTAGACCCTCTCCCAAGTGGTTGTGGCAAGGTAAAGCCAATGCCCTCCACTTCTGTGGAAGAAACCACAGTGCCCAGCCATGTTCTAAGCCCTCCCATCCTCCCTGGGCTTCTGGCAGCAGGAGTGAAAAGAGAGGAGCAGAGCACTGGGACCCGTTTGACAAAAACCGGCTTCCCACGGGAAAGTCTTTCTCCACGTGCAGACATGCTCCCAGGTGCCTGTGGCAAGGGGAAGGAAATGCCATACACTGACCTGGAAGAGACCACAGGGCCCAGGCACAGTCTGAACCCTTCCCTCAACCCGGCGGTTTTGCTAGCAGGAGTTCAAGCCCAACGAACACAGCCCGGAGAGCCCTGGGGCAAAAACGGCTTCCGACGAACAATAGGTGCTTGCTGTGGAACACCTATCCCAAGTGGGGGTAGCCAGCTCAACAAAATGCCACACACCCAGGTGTAAGAAATAACATTGCCCAGGCATGGTCTAAGCCCCTCACCTCGTCCCTGTGCTTTGGGGAGCCGGAGGGACACCCGAGGCCCACGGCCCTGAGACCCCTTTGCAAAAAGCCGGCTTCCCACGGAAACAGTTTTCCTGAGGTGCAGACCCTATCCCAAGTGGTTGTGGCAAGGTAAAGCAAATGCCCTCCACTTCTCTGGAAGAAACCACAGTGCCCAGCCATGTTCTAAGCCCTCCCATTCTCCCTGGGCTTCTGGCAGCAGGAGTGAAAAGAGAGGAGCAGAGCACTGGGACCCGTTTGACAAAAACCGGCTTCCCACGGGAAAGTCTTTCTCCACGTGCAGACATGCTCCCAGGTGCCTGTGGCAAGGGGAAGGAAATGCCATACACTGACCTGGAAGAGACCACAGGGCCCAGGCACAGTCTGAACCCTTCCCTCAACCCGGCGGTTTTGCTAGCAGGAGTTCAAGCCCAACGAACACAGCCCGGAGAGCCCTGGGGCAAAAACGGCTTCTGACGAACAATAGGTGCTTGCTGTGGAACACCTACCCCAAGTGGGGGTAGCCAGCTCAACAAAATGCCACACACCCAGGTGTAAGAAACAACATTGCCCAGGCATGGTCTAAGCCCCTCACCTCGTCCCTGTGCTTTGGGGAGCCGGAAGGACACCCGAGGCCCACGGCCCTGAGACCCCTTTGCAAAAAGCCGGCTTCCCACGGAAACAGTTTTCCTGAGGTGCAGACCCTATCCCAAGTGGTTGTGGCAAGGTAAAGCCAATGCCCTCCACTTCTGTGGAAGAAACCACAGTGCCCAGCCATGTTCTAAGCCCTCCCATTCTCCCTGGGCTTCTGGCAGCAGGAGTGAATAGAGAGGAGCAGAGCACTGGGACCCGTTTGACAAAAACCGGCTTCCCACGGGAAAGTCTTTCTCCACGTGCAGACATGCTCCCAGGTGCCTGTGGCAAGGGGAAGGAAATGCCATACACTGACCTGGAAGAGACCACAGGGCCCAGGCACAGTCTGAACCCTTCCCTCAACCCGGCGGTTTTGCTAGCAGGAGCACAACCCCAACGAACACAGCCCGGAGACTCCTGGGGCAAAAACGGCTTCCGACGAACAATAGGTGCTTGCTGTGGAACACCTATCCCAAGTGGGGGTAGCCAGCTCAACAAAATGCCACACACCCAGGTGTAAGAAATAACATTGCCCAGGCATGGTCTAAGCCCCTCACCTCGTCCCTGTGCTTTGGGGAGCCGGAGGGACACCCGAGGCCCACGGCCCTGAGACCCCTTTGCAAAAAGCCGGCTTCCCACGGAGACAGTTTTCCTGAGGTGTAGACCCTCTCCCAAGTGGTTGTGGCAAGGTAAAGCCAATGCCCTCCACTTCTGTGGAAGAAACCACAGTGCCCAGCCATGTTCTAAGCCCTCCCATCCTCCCTGGGCTTCTGGCAGCAGGAGTGAAAAGAGAGGAGCAGAGCACTGGGACCCGTTTGACAAAAACCGGCTTCCCAGGGGAAAGTCTTTCTCCACGTGCAGACATGCTCCCAGGTGCCTGTGGCAAGGGGAAGGAAATGCCATACACTGACCTGGAAGAGACCACAGGGCCCAGGCACAGTCTGAACCCTTCCCTCAACCCGGCGGTTTTGCTAGCAGGAGTTCAAGCCCAACGAACACAGCCCGGAGACCCCTGGGGCAAAAACGGCTTCCGACGAACAATAGGTGCTTGCTGTGGAACACCTACCCCAAGTGGGGGTAGCCAGCTCAACAAAATGCCACACACCCAGGTGTAAGAAACAACATTGCCCAGGCATGGTCTAAGCCCCTCACCTCGTCCCTGTGCTTTGGGGAGCCGGAGGGACACCCGAGGCCCACGGCCCTGAGACCCCTTTGCAAAAAGCCGGCTTCCCACGGAAACAGTTTTCCTGAGGTGCAGACCCTATCCCAAGTGGTTGTGGCAAGGTAAAGCAAATGCCCTCCACTTCTCTGGAAGAAACCACAGTGCCCAGCCATGTTCTAAGCCCTCCCATCCTCCCTGGGCTTCTGGCAGCAGGAGTGAAAAGAGAGGAGCAGAGCACTGGGACCCGTTTGACAAAAACCGGCTTCCCACGGGAAAGCCTTTCTCCACGTGCAGACATGCTCCCAGGTGCCTGTGGCAAGGGGAAGGAAATGCCATACACTGACCTGGAAGAGACCACAGGGCCCAGGCACAGTCTGAACCCTTCCCTCAACCCGGCGGTTTTGCTAGCAGGAGATCAAGCCCAACGAACACAGCCCGGAGACCCCTGGGGCAAAAACGGCTTCTGACGAACAATAGGTGCTTGCTGTGGAACACCTATCCCAAGTGGGGGTAGCCAGCTCAACAAATTCCACACACCCAGGTATAAGAAACAACATTGCCCAGGCATGGTCTAAGCCCCTCACCTCGTCCCTGTGCTTTGGGGAGCCGGAGGGACACCCGTGGCCCACGGCCCTGAGACCCCTTTGCAAAAAGCCGGCTTCCCACGGAGACAGTTTTCCTGAGGTGTAGACCCTCTCCCAAGTGGTTGTGGCAAGGTAAAGCCAATGCCCTCCACTTCTGTGGAAGAAACCACAGTGCCCAGCCATGTTCTAAGCCCTCCCATCCTCCCTGGGCTTCTGGCAGCAGGAGTGAAAAGAGAGGAGCAGAGCACTGGGACTCGTTTGACAAAAACCGGCTTCCCACGGGAAAGCCTTTCTCCACGTGCAGACATGCTCCCAGGTGCCTGTGGCAAGGGGAAGGAAATGCCATACACTGACCTGGAAGAGACCACAGGGCCCAGGCACAGTCTGAACCCTTCCCTCAACCCGGCGGTTTTGCTAGCAGGAGTTCAAGCCCAACGAACACAGCCCGGAGAGCCCTGGGGCAAAAACGGCTTCCGACGAACAATAGGTGCTTGCTGTGGAACACCTATCCCAAGTGGGGGTAGCCAGCTCAACAAAATGCCACACACCCAGGTGTAAGAAACAACATTGCCCAGGCATGGTCTAAGCCCCTCACCTCGTCCCTGTGCTTTGGGGAGCAGGAGGGACACCCGAGGCCCACGGCCCTGAGACCCCTTTGCAAAAAGCCGGCTTCCCACGGAAACAGTTTTCCTGAGGTGCAGACCCTATCCCAAGTGGTTGTGGCAAGGTAAAGCCAATGCCCTCCACTTCTCTGGAAGAAACCACAGTGCCCAGCCATGTTCTAAGCCCTCCCATCCTCCCTGGGCTTCTGGAAGCAGGAGTGAAAAGAGAGGAGCATTGCACTGGGACCCGTTTGACGAAAACCGGCCTCCCACGGGAAAGTCTTTCTCCACGTGCAGACATGCTCCCAGGTGCCTGTGGCAAGGGGAAGGAAATGCCATACACTGACCTGGAAGAGACCACAGGGCCCAGGCACTGCCTGAACCCTTCCCTCAACCCGGCGGTTTTGCTAGCAGGAGTTCAACCCCAACGAACACAGCCCGGAGACCCCTGGGGCAAAAACGGCTTCCGACGAACAATAGGTGCTTGCTGTGGAACACCTATCCCAAGTGGGGGTAGCCAGCTCAACAAAATGCCACACACCCAGGTGTAAGAAACAACATTGCCCAGGCATGGTCTAAGCCCCTCACCTCGTCCCTGTGCTTTGGGGAGCCGGAAGGACACCCGAGGCCCACGGCCCTGAGACCCCTTTGCAAAAAGCCGGCTTCCCACGGAGACAGTTTTCCTGAGGTGTAGACCCTCTCCCAAGTGGTTGTGGCAAGGTAAAGCCAATGCCCTCCACTTCTGTGGAAGAAACCACAGTGCCCAGCCATGTTCTAAGCCCTCCCATCCTCCCTGGGCTTCTGGCAGCAGGAGTGAAAAGAGAGGAGCAGAGCACTGGGACCCGTTTGACAAAAACCGGCTTCCTACGGGAAAGTCTTTCTCCACGTGCAGACATGCTCCCAGGTGCCTGTGGCAAGGGGAAGGAAATGCCATACACTGACCTGGAAGAGACCACAGGGCCCAGGCACAGTCTGAACCCTTCCCTCAACCCGGCGGTTTTGCTAGCAGGAGTTCAAGCCCAACGAACACAGCCCGGAGAGCCCTGGGGCAAAAACGGCTTCCGACGAACAATAGGTGCTTGCTGTGGAACACCTATCCCAAGTGGGGGTAGCCAGCTCAACAAAATGCCACACACCCAGGTGCAAGAAATAACATTGCCCAGGCATGGTCTAAGCCCCTCACCTCGTCCCTGTGCTTTGGGGAGCCGGAGGGACACCCGAGGCCCACGGCCCTGAGACCCCTTTGCAAAAAGCCGGCTTCCCACGGAGACAGTTTTCCTGAGGTGCAGACCCTATCCCAAGTGGTTGTGGCAAGGTAAAGCAAATGCCCTCCACTTCTCTGGAAGAAACCACAGTGCCCAGCCATGTTCTAAGCCCTCCCATTCTCCCTGGGCTTCTGGCAGCAGGAGTGAATAGAGCGGAGCAGAGCACTGGGACCCGTTTGACAAAAACCGGCTTCCCACGGGAAAGTCTTTCTCCACGTGCAGACATGCTCCCAGGTGCCTGTGGCAAGGGGAAGGAAATGCCATACACTGACCTGGAAGAGACCACAGGGCCCAGGCACAGTCTGAACCCTTCCCTCAACCCGGCGGTTTTGCTAGCAGGAGTTCAAGCCCAACGAACACAGCCCGGAGAGCCCTGGGGCAAAAACGGCTTCTGACGAACAATAGGTGCTTGCTGTGGAACACCTACCCCAAGTGGGGGTAGCCAGCTCAACAAAATGCCACACACCCAGGTGTAAGAAACAACATTGCCCAGGCATGGTCTAAGCCCCTCACCTCGTCCCTGTGCTTTGGGGAGCCGAAAGGACACCCGAGGCCCACGGCCCTGAGACCCCTTTGCAAAAAGCCGGCTTCCCACGGAAACAGTTTTCCTGAGGTGCAGACCCTATCCCAAGTGGTTGTGGCAAGGTAAAGCAAATGCCCTCCACTTCTCTGGAAGAAACCACAGTGCCCAGCCATGTTCTAAGCCCTCCCATTCTCCCTGGGCTTCTGGCAGCAGGAGTGAATAGAGAGGAGCAGAGCACTGGGACCCGTTTGACAAAAACCGGCTTCCCACGGGAAAGCCTTTCTCCACGTGCAGACATGCTCCCAGGTGCCTGTGGCAAGGGGAAGGAAATGCCATACACTGACCTGGAAGAGACCACAGGGCCCAGGCACAGTCTGAACCCTTCCCTCAACCCGGCGGTTTTGCTAGCAGGAGTTCAAGCCCAACGAACACAGCCCGGAGACCCCTGGGGCAAAAACGGCTTCCGACGAACAATAGGTGCTTGCTGTGGAACACCTATCCCAAGTGGGGGTAGCCAGCTCAACAAAATGCCACACACCCAGGTGTAAGAAACAACATTGCCCAGGCATGGTCTAAGCCCCTCACCTCGTCCCTGTGCTTTGGGGAGCCGGAGGGACACCCGAGGCCCACGGCCCTGAGACCCCTTTGCAAAAAGCCGGCTTCCCACGGAGACAGTTTTCCTGAGGTGTAGACCCTCTCCCAAGTGGTTGTGGCAAGGTAAAGCCAATGCCCTCCACTTCTGTGGAAGAAACCACAGTGCACAGCCATGTTCTAAGCCCTCCCATCGTCCCTGGGCTTCTGGCAGCAGGAGTGAAAAGAGAGGAGCAGAGCACTGGGACCCGTTTGACAAAAACCGGCTTCCCACGGGAAAGTCTTTCTCCACGTGCAGACATGCTCCCAGGTGCCTGTGGCAAGGGGAAGGAAATGCCATACACTGACCTGGAAGAGACCACAGGGCCCAGGCACAGTCTGAACCCTTCCCTCAACCCGGCGGTTTTGCTAGCAGGAGCACAACCCCAACGAACACAGCCCGGAGACTCCTGGGGCAAAAACGGCTTCCGACGAACAATAGGGGCTTGCTGTGGAACACCTATCCTAAGTGGGGGTAGGCAGCTCAACAAAATGCCACACACCCAGGTGTAAGAAACAACATTGCCCAGGCATGGTCTAAGCCCCTCACCTCGTCCCTGTGCTTTGGGGAGCCGGAGGGACACCCGAGGCCCACGGCCCTGAGACCCCTTTGCAAAAAGCCGGCTTCCCACGGAAACAGTTTTCCTGAGGTGCAGAACCTATCCCAAGTGGTTGTGGCAAGGTAAAGCAAATGCCCTCCACTTCTCTGGAAGAAACCACAGTGCCCAGCCATGTTCTAAGCCCTCCCATCCTCCCTGGGCTTCTGGCAGCAGGAGTGAAAAGAGAGGAGCAGAGCACTGGGACCCGTTTGACAAAAACCGGCTTCCCACGGGAAAGTCTTTCTCCACGAGCAGACATGCTCCCAGGTGCCTGTGGCAAGGGGAAGGAAATGCCATACACTGACCTGGTAGAGACCACAGGGCCCAGGCACAGTCTGAACCCTTCCCTCAACCCGGCGGTTTTGCTAGCAGGAGTTCAACCCCAACGAACACAGCCCGGAGACCCCTGGGGCAAAAACGGCTTCCGACGAACAATAGGTGCTTGCTGTGAAACACCTATCCCAAGTGGGGTTAGCCAGCTCAACAAAATGCCACACACCCAGGTGTAAGAAACAACATTGCCCAGGCATGGTCTAAGCCCCTCACCTCGTCCCTGTGCTTTGGGGAGCCGGAGGGACACCCGAGGCCCACGGCCCTGAGACCCCTTTGCAAAAAGCCGGCTTCCCACGGAGACAGTTTTCCTGAGGTGTAGACCCTCTCCCAAGTGGTTGTGGCAAGGTAAAGCCAATGCCCTCCACTTCTGTGGAAGAAACCGCAGTGCCCAGCCATGTTCTAAGCCCTCCCATCCTCCCTGGGCTTCTGGCAGCAGGAGTGAAAAGAGAGGAGAAGAGCACTGGGACCCGTTTGACAAAAACCGGCTTCCCACGGGAAAGTCTTTCTCCACGTGCAGACATGCTCCCAGGTGCCTGTGGCAAGGGGAAGGAAATGCCATACACTGACCTGGAAGAGAGCACAGGGCCCAGGCACAGTCTGAACCCTTCCCTCAACCCGGCGGTTTTGCTAGCAGGAGTTCAAGCCCAACGAACACAGCCCGGAGACCCCTGGGGCAAAAACGGCTTCCGACGAACAATAGGTGCTTGCTGTGGAACACCTACCCCAAGTGGGGGTAGCCAGCTCAACAAAATGCCACACACCCAGGTGTAAGAAACAACATTGCCCAGGCATGGTCTAAGCCCCTCACCTCGTCCCTGTGCTTTGGGGAGCCGGAGGGACACCCGAGGCCCACGGCCCTGAGACCCCTTTGCAAAAAGCCGGCTTCCCACGGAAACAGTTTTCCTGAGGTGCAGACCCTATCCCAAGTGGTTGTGGCAAGGTAAAGCAAATGCCCTCCACTTCTCTGGAAGAAACCACAGTGCCCAGCCATGTTCTAAGCCCTCCCATCCTCCCTGGGCTTCTGGCAGCAGGAGTGAAAAGAGAGGAGCAGAGCACTGGGACCCGTTTGACAAAAACCGGCTTCCCACGGGAAAGCCTTTCTCCACGTGCAGACATGCTCCCAGGTGCCTGTGGCAAGGGGAAGGAAATGCCATACACTGACCTGGAAGAGACCACAGGGCCCAGGCACAGTCTGAACCCTTCCCTCAACCCGGCGGTTTTGCTAGCAGGAGATCAAGCCCAACGAACACAGCCCGGAGACCCCTGGGGCAAAAACGGCTTCCGACGAACAATAGGTGCTTGCTGTGGAACACCTATCCCAAGTGGGGGTAGCCAGCTCAACAAATTCCACACACCCAGGTATAAGAAACAACATTGCCCAGGCATGGTCTAAGCCCCTCACCTCGTCCCTGTGCTTTGGGGAGCCGGAGGGACACCCGTGGCCCACGGCCCTGAGACCCCTTTGCAAAAAGCCGGCTTCCCACGGAGACAGTTTTCCTGAGGTGTAGACCCTCTCCCAAGTGGTTGTGGCAAGGTAAAGCCAATGCCCTCCACTTCTCTGGAAGAAACCACAGTGCCCAGCCATGTTCTAAGCCCTCCCATCCTCCCTGGGCTTCTGGCAGCAGGAGTGAAAAGAGAGGAGCAGAGCACTGGGACCCGTTTGACAAAAACTGGCTTCCCCCGGGAAAGCCTTTCTCCACGTGCAGACATGCTCCCAGGTGCCTGTGGCAAGGGGAAGGAAATGCCATACACTGACCTGGAAGAGACCACAGGGCCCAGGCACAGTCTGAACCCTTCCCTCAACCCGGCGGTTTTGCTAGCAGGAGTTCAAGCCCAACGAACACAGCCCGGAGACCCCTGGGGCAAAAACGGCTTCCGACGAACAATAGGTGCTTGCTGTGGAACACCTACCCCACGTGGGGGTAGCCAGCTCAACAAAATGCCACACACCCAGGTGTAAGAAACAACATTGCCCAGGCATGGTCTAAGCCCCTCACCTCGTCCCTGTGCTTTGGGGAGCCGGAGGGACACCCGAGGCCCACGGCCCTGAGACCCCTTTGCAAAAAGCCGGCTTCCCACGGAAACAGTTTTCCTGAGGTGCAGACCCTATCCCAAGTGGTTGTGGCAAGGTAAAGCAAATGCCCTCCACTTCTCTGGAAGAAACCACAGTGCCCAGCCATGTTCTAAGCCCTCCCATCCTCCCTGGGCTTCTGGCAGCAGGAGTGAAAAGAGAGGAGCAGAGCACTGGGACCCGTTTGACAAAAACCGGCTTCCCACGCGAAAGCCTTTCTCCACGTGCAGACATGCTCCCAGGTGCCTGTGGCAAGGGGAAGGAAATGCCATACACTGACCTGGAAGAGACCACAGGGCCCAGGCACAGTCTGAACCCTTCCCTCAACCCGGCGGTTTTGCTAGCAGGAGTTCAAGCCCAACGAACACAGCCCGGAGACCCCTGGGGCAAAAACGGCTTCTGACGAACAATAGGTGCTTGCTGTGGAACACCTATCCCAAGTGGGGGTAGCCAGCTCAACAAATTCCACACACCCAGGTATAAGAAACAACATTGCCCAGGCATGGTCTAAGCCCCTCACCTCGTCCCTGTGCTTTGGGGAGCCGGAGGGACACCCGTGGCCCACGGCCCTGAGACCCCTTTGCAAAAAGCCGGCTTCCCACGGAGACAGTTTTCCTGAGGTGTAGACCCTCTCCCAAGTGGTTGTGGCAAGGTAAAGCCAATGCCCTCCACTTCTGTGGAAGAAACCACAGTGCCCAGCCATGTTCTAAGCCCTCCCATCCTCCCTGGGCTTCTGGCAGCAGGAGTGAAAAGAGAGGAGCAGAGCACTGGGACTCGTTTGACAAAAACCGGCTTCCCACGGGAAAGCCTTTCTCCACGTGCAGACATGCTCCCAGGTGCCTGTGGCAAGGGGAAGGAAATGCCATACACTGACCTGGAAGAGACCACAGGGCCCAGGCACAGTCTGAACCCTTCCCTCAACCCGGCGGTTTTGCTAGCAGGAGTTCAAGCCCAACGAACACAGCCCGGAGAGCCCTGGGGCAAAAACGGCTTCCGAGGAACAATAGGTGCTTGCTGTGGAACACCTATCCCAAGTGGGGGTAGCCAGCTCAACAAAATGCCACACACCCAGGTGCAAGAAATAACATTGCCCAGGCATGGTCTAAGCCCCTCACCTCGTCCCTGTGCTTTGGGGAGCCGGAGGGACACCCGAGGCCCACGGCCCTGAGACCCCTTTGCAAAAAGCCGGCTTCCCACGGAGACAGTTTTCCTGAGGTGCAGACCCTATCCCAAGTGGTTGTGGCAAGGTAAAGCAAATGCCCTCCACTTCTCTGGAAGAAACCACAGTGCCCAGCCATGTTCTAAGCCCTCCCATTCTCCCTGGGCTTCTGGCAGCAGGAGTGAATAGAGCGGAGCAGAGCACTGGGACCCGTTTGACAAAAACCGGCTTCCCACGGGAAAGTCTTTCTCCACGTGCAGACATGCTCCCAGGTGCCTGTGGCAAGGGGAAGGAAATGCCATACACTGACCTGGAAGAGACCACAGGGCCCAGGCACAGTCTGAACCCTTCCCTCAACCCGGCGGTTTTGCTAGCAGGAGTTCAAGCCCAACGAACACAGCCCGGAGAGCCCTGGGGCAAAAACGGCTTCTGACGAACAATAGGTGCTTGCTGTGGAACACCTACCCCAAGTGGGGGTAGCCAGCTCAACAAAATGCCACACACCCAGGTGTAAGAAACAACATTGCCCAGGCATGGTCTAAGCCCCTCACCTCGTCCCTGTGCTTTGGGGAGCCGAAAGGACACCCGAGGCCCACGGCCCTGAGACCCCTTTGCAAAAAGCCGGCTTCCCACGGAAACAGTTTTCCTGAGGTGCAGACCCTATCCCAAGTGGTTGTGGCAAGGTAAAGCAAATGCCCTCCACTTCTCTGGAAGAAACCACAGTGCCCAGCCATGTTCTAAGCCCTCCCATTCTCCCTGGGCTTCTGGCAGCAGGAGTGAATAGAGAGGAGCAGAGCACTGGGACCCGTTTGACAAAAACCGGCTTCCCACGGGAAAGCCTTTCTCCACGTGCAGACATGCTCCCAGGTGCCTGTGGCAAGGGGAAGGAAATGCCATACACTGACCTGGAAGAGACCACAGGGCCCAGGCACAGTCTGAACCCTTCCCTCAACCCGGCGGTTTTGCTAGCAGGAGTTCAAGCCCAACGAACACAGCCCGGAGACCCCTGGGGCAAAAACGGCTTCCGACGAACAATAGGTGCTTGCTGTGGAACACCTATCCCAAGTGGGGGTAGCCAGCTCAACAAAATGCCACACACCCAGGTGTAAGAAACAACATTGCCCAGGCATGGTCTAAGCCCCTCACCTCGTCCCTGTGCTTTGGGGAGCCGGAGGGACACCCGAGGCCCACGGCCCTGAGACCCCTTTGCAAAAAGCCGGCTTCCCACGGAGACAGTTTTCCTGAGGTGTAGACCCTCTCCCAAGTGGTTGTGGCAAGGTAAAGCCAATGCCCTCCACTTCTGTGGAAGAAACCACAGTGCCCAGCCATGTTCTAAGCCCTCCCATCGTCCCTGGGCTTCTGGCAGCAGGAGTGAAAAGAGAGGAGCAGAGCACTGGGACCCGTTTGACAAAAACCGGCTTCCCACGGGAAAGTCTTTCTCCACGTGCAGACATGCTCCCAGGTGCCTGTGGCAAGGGGAAGGAAATGCCATACACTGACCTGGAAGAGACCACAGGGCCCAGGCACAGTCTGAACCCTTCCCTCAACCCGGCGGTTTTGCTAGCAGGAGCACAACCCCAACGAACACAGCCCGGAGACTCCTGGGGCAAAAACGGCTTCCGACGAACAATAGGGGCTTGCTGTGGAACACCTATCCTAAGTGGGGGTAGGCAGCTCAACAAAATGCCACACACCCAGGTGTAAGAAACAACATTGCCCAGGCATGGTCTAAGCCCCTCACCTCGTCCCTGTGCTTTGGGGAGCCGGAGGGACACCCGAGGCCCACGGCCCTGAGACCCCTTTGCAAAAAGCCGGCTTCCCACGGAAACAGTTTTCCTGAGGTGCAGAACCTATCCCAAGTGGTTGTGGCAAGGTAAAGCAAATGCCCTCCACTTCTCTGGAAGAAACCCCAGTGCCCAGCCATGTTCTAAGCCCACCCATCCTCCCTGGGGTTCTGGCAGCAGGAGTGAAAAGAGAGGAGCATTGCACTGGGACCCGTTTGACGAAAACCGGCCTCCCACGGGAAAGCCTTTCTCCACGTGCAGACATGCTCCCAGGTGCCTGTGGCAAGGGGAAGGAAATGCCATACACTGACCTGGAAGAGACCACAGGGCCCAGGCACAGTCTGAACCCTTCCCTCAACCCGGCGGTTTTGCTAGCAGGAGTTCAAGCCCAACGAACACAGCCCGGAGACCCCTGGGGCAAAAACGGCTTCCGACGAACAATAGGTGCTTGCTGTGGAACACCTATCCCAAGTGGGGGTAGCCAGCTCAACAAAATGCCACACACCCAGGTGTAAGAAACAACATTGCCCAGGCATGGTCTAAGCCCCTCACCTCGTCCCTGTGCTTTGGGGAGCCGGAGGGACACCCGAGGCCCACGGCCCTGAGACCCCTTTGCAAAAAGCCGGCTTCCCACGGAGACAGTTTTCCTGAGGTGTAGACCCTCTCCCAAGTGGTTGTGGCAAGGTAAAGCCAATGCCCTCCACTTCTGTGGAAGAAACCACAGTGCCCAGCCATGTTCTAAGCCCTCCCATCCTCCCTGGGCTTCTGGCAGCAGGAGTGAAAAGAGAGGAGCAGAGCACTGGGACCCGTTTGACAAAAACCGGCTTCCCACGGGAAAGTCTTTCTCCACGTGTAGACATGCTTCCAGGTGCCTGTGGCAAGGGGAAGGAAATGCCATACACTGACCTGGAAGAGACCACAGGGCCCAGGCACAGTCTGAACCCTTCCCTCAACCCGGCGGTTTTGCTAGCAGGAGTTCAAGCCCAACGAACACAGCCCGGAGAGCCCTGGGGCAAAAACGGCTTCCGACGAACAATAGGTGCTTGCTGTGGAACACCTATCCCAAGTGGGGGTAGCCAGCTCAACAAAATGCCACACACCCAGGTGCAAGAAATAACATTGCCCAGGCATGGTCTAAGCCCCTCACCTCGTCCCTGTGCTTTGGGGAGCCGGAGGGACACCCGAGGCCCACGGCCCTGAGACCCCTTTGCAAAAAGCCGGCTTCCCACGGAGACAGTTTTCCTGAGGTGCAGACCCTATCCCAAGTGGTTGTGGCAAGGTAAAGCAAATGCCCTCCACTTCTCTGGAAGAAACCACAGTGCCCAGCCATGTTCTAAGCCCTCCCATTCTCCCTGGGCTTCTGGCAGCAGGAGTGAATAGAGCGGAGCAGAGCACTGGGACCCGTTTGACAAAAACCGGCTTCCCACGGGAAAGTCTTTCTCCACGTGCAGACATGCTCCCAGGTGCCTGTGGCAAGGGGAAGGAAATGCCATACACTGACCTGGAAGAGACCACAGGGCCCAGGCACAGTCTGAACCCTTCCCTCAACCCGGCGGTTTTGCTAGCAGGAGTTCAAGCCCAACGAACACAGCCCGGAGAGCCCTGGGGCAAAAACGGCTTCTGACGAACAATAGGTGCTTGCTGTGGAACACCTACCCCAAGTGGGGGTAGCCAGCTCAACAAAATGCCACACACCCAGGTATAAGAAACAACATTGCCCAGGCATGGTCTAAGCCCCTCACCTCGTCCCTGTGCTTTGGGGAGCCGAAAGGACACCCGAGGCCCACGGCCCTGAGACCCCTTTGCAAAAAGCCGGCTTCCCACGGAAACAGTTTTCCTGAGGTGCAGACCCTATCCCAAGTGGTTGTGGCAAGGTAAAGCAAATGCCCTCCACTTCTCTGGAAGAAACCACAGTGCCCAGCCATGTTCTAAGCCCTCCCATTCTCCCTGGGCTTCTGGCAGCAGGAGTGAATAGAGAGGAGCAGAGCACTGGGACCCGTTTGACAAAAACCGGCTTCCCACGGGAAAGCCTTTCTCCACGTGCAGACATGCTCCCAGGTGCCTGTGGCAAGGGGAAGGAAATGCCATACACTGACCTGGAAGAGACCACAGGGCCCAGGCACAGTCTGAACCCTTCCCTCAACCCGGCGGTTTTGCTAGCAGGAGTTCAAGCCCAACGAACACAGCCCGGAGACCCCTGGGGGAAAAACGGCTTCCGACGAACAATAGGTGCTTGCTGTGGAACACCTATCCCAAGTGGGGGTAGCCAGCTCAACAAAATGCCACACACCCAGGTGTAAGAAACAACATTGCCCAGGCATGGTCTAAGCCCCTCACCTCGTCCCTGTGCTTTGGGGAGCCGGAGGGACACCCGAGGCCCACGGCCCTGAGACCCCTTTGCAAAAAGCCGGCTTCCCACGGAGACAGTTTTCCTGAGGTGTAGACCCTCTCCCAAGTGGTTGTGGCAAGGTAAAGCCAATGCCCTCCACTTCTGTGGAAGAAACCACAGTGCACAGCCATGTTCTAAGCCCTCCCATCGTCCCTGGGCTTCTGGCAGCAGGAGTGAAAAGAGAGGAGCAGAGCACTGGGACCCGTTTGACAAAAACCGGCTTCCCACGGGAAAGTCTTTCTCCACGTGCAGACATGCTCCCAGGTGCCTGTGGCAAGGGGAAGGAAATGCCATACACTGACCTGGAAGAGACCACAGGGCCCAGGCACAGTCTGAACCCTTCCCTCAACCCGGCGGTTTTGCTAGCAGGAGCACAACCCCAACGAACACAGCCCGGAGACTCCTGGGGCAAAAACGGCTTCCGACGAACAATAGGGGCTTGCTGTGGAACACCTATCCTAAGTGGGGGTAGGCAGCTCAACAAAATGCCACACACCCAGGTGTAAGAAACAACATTGCCCAGGCATGGTCTAAGCCCCTCACCTCGTCCCTGTGCTTTGGGGAGCCGGAGGGACACCCGAGGCCCACGGCCCTGAGACCCCTTTGCAAAAAGCCGGCTTCCCACGGAAACAGTTTTCCTGAGGTGCAGAACCTATCCCAAGTGGTTGTGGCAAGGTAAAGCAAATGCCCTCCACTTCTCTGGAAGAAACCACAGTGCCCAGCCATGTTCTAAGCCCTCCCATCCTCCCTGGGCTTCTGGCAGCAGGAGTGAAAAGAGAGGAGCAGAGCACTGGGACCCGTTTGACAAAAACCGGCTTCCCACGGGAAAGTCTTTCTCCACGAGCAGACATGCTCCCAGGTGCCTGTGGCAAGGGGAAGGAAATGCCATACACTGACCTGGTAGAGACCACAGGGCCCAGGCACAGTCTGAACCCTTCCCTCAACCCGGCGGTTTTGCTAGCAGGAGTTCAAGCCCAACGAACACAGCCCGGAGACCCCTGGGGCAAAAACGGCTTCCGACGAACAATAGGTGCTTGCTGTGAAACACCTATCCCAAGTGGGGTTAGCCAGCTCAACAAAATGCCACACACCCAGGTGTAAGAAACAACATTGCCCAGGCATGGTCTAAGCCCCTCACCTCGTCCCTGTGCTTTGGGGAGCCGGAGGGACACCCGAGGCCCACGGCCCTGAGACCCCTTTGCAAAAAGCCGGCTTCCCACGGAGACAGTTTTCCTGAGGTGTAGACCCTCTCCCAAGTGGTTGTGGCAAGGTAAAGCCAATGCCCTCCACTTCTGTGGAAGAAACCGCAGTGCCCAGCCATGTTCTAAGCCCTCCCATCCTCCCTGGGCTTCTGGCAGCAGGAGTGAAAAGAGAGGAGAAGAGCACTGGGACCCGTTTGACAAAAACCGGCTTCCCACGGGAAAGTCTTTCTCCACGTGCAGACATGCTCCCAGGTGCCTGTGGCAAGGGGAAGGAAATGCCATACACTGACCTGGAAGAGAGCACAGGGCCCAGGCACAGTCTGAACCCTTCCCTCAACCCGGCGGTTTTGCTAGCAGGAGTTCAAGCCCAACGAACACAGCCCGGAGACCCCTGGGGCAAAAACGGCTTCCGACGAACAATAGGTGCTTGCTGTGGAACACCTACCCCAAGTGGGGGTAGCCAGCTCAACAAAATGCCACACACCCAGGTGTAAGAAACAACATTGCCCAGGCATGGTCTAAGCCCCTCACCTCGTCCCTGTGCTTTGGGGAGCCGGAGGGACACCCGAGGCCCACGGCCCTGAGACCCCTTTGCAAAAAGCCGGCTTCCCACGGAAACAGTTTTCCTGAGGTGCAGACCCTATCCCAAGTGGTTGTGGCAAGGTAAAGCAAATGCCCTCCACTTCTCTGGAAGAAACCACAGTGCCCAGCCATGTTCTAAGCCCTCCCATCCTCCCTGGGCTTCTGGCAGCAGGAGTGAAAAGAGAGGAGCAGAGCACTGGGACCCGTTTGACAAAAACCGGCTTCCCACGGGAAAGCCTTTCTCCACGTGCAGACATGCTCCCAGGTGCCTGTGGCAAGGGGAAGGAAATGCCATACACTGACCTGGAAGAGACCACAGGGCCCAGGCACAGTCTGAACCCTTCCCTCAACCCGGCGGTTTTGCTAGCAGGAGATCAAGCCCAACGAACACAGCCCGGAGACCCCTGGGGCAAAAACGGCTTCCGACGAACAATAGGTGCTTGCTGTGGAACACCTATCCCAAGTGGGGGTAGCCAGCTCAACAAATTCCACACACCCAGGTATAAGAAACAACATTGCCCAGGCATGGTCTAAGCCCCTCACCTCATCCCTGTGCTTTGGGGAGCCGGAGGGACACCCGTGGCCCACGGCCCTGAGACCCCTTTGCAAAAAGCCGGCTTCCCACGGAGACAGTTTTCCTGAGGTGTAGACCCTCTCCCAAGTGGTTGTGGCAAGGTAAAGCCAATGCCCTCCACTTCTCTGGAAGAAACCACAGTGCCCAGCCATGTTCTAAGCCCTCCCATCCTCCCTGGGCTTCTGGCAGCAGGAGTGAAAAGAGAGGAGCAGAGCACTGGGACCCGTTTGACAAAAACTGGCTTCCCCCGGGAAAGCCTTTCTCCACGTGCAGACATGCTCCCAGGTGCCTGTGGCAAGGGGAAGGAAATGCCATACACTGACCTGGAAGAGACCACAGGGCCCAGGCACAGTCTGAACCCTTCCCTCAACCCGGCGGTTTTGCTAGCAGGAGTTCAAGCCCAACGAACACAGCCCGGAGACCCCTGGGGCAAAAACGGCTTCCGACGAACAATAGGTGCTTGCTGTGGAACACCTACCCCACGTGGGGGTAGCCAGCTCAACAAAATGCCACACACCCAGGTGTAAGAAACAACATTGCCCAGGCATGGTCTAAGCCCCTCACCTCGTCCCTGTGCTTTGGAGAGCCGGAGGGACACCCGAGGCCCACGGCCCTGAGACCCCTTTGCAAAAAGCCGGCTTCCCACGGAAACAGTTTTCCTGAGGTGCAGACCCTATCCCAAGTGGTTGTGGCAAGGTAAAGCAAATGCCCTCCACTTCTCTGGAAGAAACCCCAGTGCCCAGCCATGTTCTAAGCCCTCCCATCCTCCCTGGGCTTCTGGCAGCAGGAGTGAAAAGAGAGGAGCAGAGCACTGGGACCCGTTTGACAAAAACCGGCTTCCCACGCGAAAGCCTTTCTCCACGTGCAGACATGCTCCCAGGTGCCTGTGGCAAGGGGAAGGAAATGCCATACACTGACCTGGAAGAGACCACAGGGCCCAGGCACAGTCTGAACCCTTCCCTCAACCCGGCGGTTTTGCTAGCAGGAGTTCAAGCCCAACGAACACAGCCCGGAGACCCCTGGGGCAAAAACGGCTTCTGACGAACAATAGGTGCTTGCTGTGGAACACCTATCCCAAGTGGGGGTAGCCAGCTCAACAAATTCCACACACCCAGGTGTAAGAAACAACATTGCCCAGGCATGGTCTAAGCCCCTCACCTCGTCCCTGTGCTTTGGGGAGCCGGAGGGACACCCGTGGCCCACGGCCCTGAGACCCCTTTGCAAAAAGCCGGCTTCCCACGGAGACAGTTTTCCTGAGGTGTAGACCCTCTCCCAAGTGGTTGTGGCAAGGTAAAGCCAATGCCCTCCACTTCTGTGGAAGAAACCACAGTGCCCAGCCATGTTCTAAGCCCTCCCATCCTCCCTGGGCTTCTGGCAGCAGGAGTGAAAAGAGAGGAGCAGAGCACTGGGACTCGTTTGACAAAAACCGGCTTCCCACGGGAAAGCCTTTCTCCACGTGCAGACATGCTCCCAGGTGCCTGTGGCAAGGGGAAGGAAATGCCATACACTGACCTGGAAGAGACCACAGGGCCCAGGCACAGTCTGAACCCTTCCCTCAACCCGGCGGTTTTGCTAGCAGGAGCACAACCCCAACGAACACAGCCCGGAGACTCCTGGGGCAAAAACGGCTTCCGACGAACAATAGGGGCTTGCTGTGGAACACCTATCCTAAGTGGGGGTAGGCAGCTCAACAAAATGCCACACACCCAGGTGTAAGAAACAACATTGCCCAGGCATGGTCTAAGCCCCTCACCTCGTCCCTGTGCTTTGGGGAGCCGGAGGGACACCCGAGGCCCACGGCCCTGAGACCCCTTTGCAAAAAGCCGGCTTCCCACGGAGACAGTTTTCCTGAGGTGTAGACCCTCTCCCAAGTGGTTGTGGCAAGGTAAAGCCAATGCCCTCCACTTCTGTGGAAGAAACCACAGTGCCCAGCCATGTTCTAAGCCCTCCCATCCTCCCTGGGCTTCTGGCAGCAGGAGTGAAAAGAGAGGAGCAGAGCACTGGGACCCGTTTGACAAAAACCGGCTTCCCAGGGGAAAGTCTTTCTCCACGTGCAGACATGCTCCCAGGTGCCTGTGGCAAGGGGAAGGAAATGCCATACACTGACCTGGAAGAGACCACAGGGCCCAGGCACAGTCTGAACCCTTCCCTCAACCCGGCGGTTTTGCTAGCAGGAGTTCAAGCCCAACGAACACAGCCCGGAGACCCCTGGGGCAAAAACGGCTTCCGACGAACAATAGGTGCTTGCTGTGGAACACCTACCCCAAGTGGGGGTAGCCAGCTCAACAAAATGCCACACACCCAGGTGTAAGAAACAACATTGCCCAGGCATGGTCTAAGCCCCTCACCTCGTCCCTGTGCTTTGGGGAGCCGGAGGGACACCCGAGGCCCACGGCCCTGAGACCCCTTTGCAAAAAGCCGGCTTCCCACGGAAACAGTTTTCCTGAGGTGCAGACCCTATCCCAAGTGGTTGTGGCAAGGTAAAGCAAATGCCCTCCACTTCTCTGGAAGAAACCACAGTGCCCAGCCATGTTCTAAGCCCTCCCATCCTCCCTGGGCTTCTGGCAGGGGAGTGAAAAGAGAGGAGCAGAGCACTGGGACCCGTTTGACAAAAACCGGCTTCCCACGGGAAAGCCTTTCTCCACGTGCAGACATGCTCCCAGGTGCCTGTGGCAAGGGGAAGGAAATGCCATACACTGACCTGGAAGAGACCACAGGGCCCAGGCACAGTCTGAACCCTTCCCTCAACCCGGCGGTTTTGCTAGCAGGAGATCAAGCCCAACGAACACAGCCCGGAGACCCCTGGGGCAAAAACGGCTTCCGACGAACAATAGGTGCTTGCTGTGGAACACCTATCCCAAGTGGGGGTAGCCAGCTCAACAAATTCCACACACCCAGGTATAAGAAACAACATTGCCCAGGCATGGTCTAAGCCCCTCACCTCGTCCCTGTGCTTTGGGGAGCCGGAGGGACACCCGTGGCCCACGGCCCTGAGACCCCTTTGCAAAAAGCCGGCTTCCCACGGAGACAGTTTTCCTGAGGTGTAGACCCTCTCCCAAGTGGTTGTGGCAAGGTAAAGCCAATGCCCTCCACTTCTCTGGAAGAAACCACAGTGCCCAGCCATGTTCTAAGCCCTCCCATCCTCCCTGGGCTTCTGGCAGCAGGAGTGAAAAGAGAGGAGCAGAGCGCTGGGACCCGTTTGACAAAAACTGGCTTCCCACGGGAAAGCCTTTCTCCACGTGCAGACATGCTCCCAGGTGCCTGTGGCAAGGGGAAGGAAATGCCATACACTGACCTGGAAGAGACCACAGGGCCCAGGCACAGTCTGAACCCTTCCCTCAACCCGGCGGTTTTGCTAGCAGGAGCACAACCCCAACGAACACAGCCCGGAGACTCCTGGGGCAAAAACGGCTTCCGACGAACAATAGGGGCTTGCTGTGGAACACCTATCCTAAGTGGGGGTAGGCAGCTCAACAAAATGCCACACACCCAGGTGTAAGAAACAACATTGCCCAGGCATGGTCTAAGCCCCTCACCTCGTCCCTGTGCTTTGGGGAGCCGGAGGGACACCCGAGGCCCACGGCCCTGAGACCCCTTTGCAAAAAGCCGGCTTCCCACGGAAACAGTTTTCCTGAGGTGCAGACCCTATCCCAAGTGGTTGTGGCAAGGTAAAGCAAATGCCCTCCACTTCTCTGGAAGAAACCACAGTGCCCAGCCATGTTCTAAGCCCTCCCATCCTCCCTGGGCTTCTGGCAGCAGGAGTGAAAAGAGAGGAGCAGAGCACTGGGACCCGTTTGACAAAAACCGGCTTCCCACGGGAAAGTCTTTCTCCACGAGCAGACATGCTCCCAGGTGCCTGTGGCAAGGGGAAGGAAATGCCATACACTGACCTGGTAGAGACCACAGGGCCCAGGCACAGTCTGAACCCTTCCCTCAACCCGGCGGTTTTGCTAGCAGGAGTTCAAGGCCAACGAACACAGCCCGGAGAGCCCTGGGGCAAAAACGGCTTCCGACGAACAATAGGTGCTTGCTGTGAAACACCTATCCCAAGTGGGGTTAGCCAGCTCAACAAAATGCCACACACCCAGGTGTAAGAAACAACATTGCCCAGGCATGGTCTAAGCCCCTCACCTCGTCCCTGTGCTTTGGGGAGCCGGAGGGACACCCGAGACCCACGGCCCTGAGACCCCTTTGCAAAAAGCCGGCTTCCCACGGAAACAGTTTTCCTGAGGTGCAGACCCTATCCCAAGTGGTTGTGGCAAGGTAAAGCAAATGCCCTCCACTTCTCTGGAAGAAACCACAGTGCCCAGCCATGTTCTAAGCCCTCCCATCCTCCCTGGGCTTCTGGCAGCAGGAGTGAAAAGAGAGGAGAAGAGCACTGGGACCCGTTTGACAAAAACCGGCTTACCACGGGAAAGTCTTTCTCCACGTGCAGACATGCTCCCAGGTGCCTGTGGCAAGGGGAAGGAAATGCCATACACTGACCTGGAAGAGACCACAGGGCCCAGGCACAGTCTGAACCCTTCCCTCAACCCGGCGGTTTTGCTAGCAGGAGTTCAAGCCCAACGAACACAGCCCGGAGACCCCTGGGGCAAAAACGGCTTCCGACGAACAATAGGTGCTTGCTGTGGAACACCTACCCCAACTGGGGGTAGCCAGCTCAACAAAATGCCACACACCCAGGTGTAAGAAACAACATTGCCCAGGCATGGTCTAAGCCCCTCACCTCGTCCCTGTGCTTTGGGGAGCCGGAGGGACACCTGAGGCCCACGGCCCTGAGACCCCTTTGCAAAAAGCCGGCTTCCCACGGAAACAGTTTTCCTGAGGTGCAAACCCTATCCCAAGTGGTTGTGGCAAGGTAAAGCAAATGCCCTCCACTTCTCTGGAAGAAACCCCAGTGCCCAGCCATGTTCTTAGCCCACCCATCCTCCCTGGGCTTCTGGCAGCAGGAGTGAAAACAGAGGAGCATTGCACTGGGACCCGTTTGACGAAAACCGGCCTCCCACGGGAAAGTCTTTCTCCACGTGTAGACATGCTCCCAGGTGCCTGTGGCAAGGGGAATGAAATGCCATACACTGACCTGGAAGAGACCACAGGGCCCAGGCACTGCCTGAACCCTTCCCTCAACCCGGCGGTTTTGCTAGCAGGAGTTCAACCCCAACGAACACAGCCCGGAGACCCCTGGGGCAAAAACGGCTTCCGACGAACAATAGGTGCTTGCTGTGGAACACCTATCCCAAGTGGGGGTAGCCAGCTCAACAAAATGCCACACACCCAGGTGTAAGAAACAACATTGCCCAGGCATGGTCTAAGCCCCTCACCTCGTCCCTGTGCTTTGGGGAGCCGGAGGGACACCCGAGGCCCACGGCCCTGAGACCCCTTTGCAAAAAACCGGCTTCCCACGGAGACAGTTTTCCTGAGGTGTAGACCCTCTCCCAAGTGGTTGTGGCAAGGTAAAGCCAATGCCCTCCACTTCTGTGGAAGAAACCACAGTGCCCAGCCATGTTCTAAGCCTTCCCATCCTCCCTGGGCTTCTGGCAGCAGGAGTGAAAAGAGAGGAGCAGAGCACTGGGACCCGTTTGACAAAAACCGGCTTCCCACGGGAAAGTCTTTCTCCACGTGCAGACATGCTCCCAGGTGCCTGTGGCAAGGGGAAGGAAATGCCATACACTGACCTGGAAGAGACCACAGGGCCCAGGCACAGTCTGAACCCTTCCCTCAACCCGGCGGTTTTGCTAGCAGGAGTTCAAGCCCAACGAACACAGCCCGGAGAGCCCTGGGGCAAAAACGGCTTCCGACGAACAATAGGTGCTTGCTGTGGAACACCTATCCCAAGTCGGGGTAGCCAGCTCAACAAAATGCCACACACCCAGGTGGAAGAAATAACATTCCCCAGGCATGGTCTAAGCCCCTCACCTCGTCCCTGTGCTTTGGGGAGCCGGAGGGACACCCGAGGCCCACGGCCCTGAGACCCCTTTGCAAAAAGCCGGCTTCCCACGGAAACAGTTTTCCTGAGGTGCAGACCCTATCCCAAGTGGTTGTGGCAAGGTAAAGCAAATGCCCTCCACTTCTCTGGAAGAAACCACAGTGCCCAGCCATGTTCTAAGCCCTCCCATTCTCCCTGGGCTTCTGGCAGCAGGAGTGAATAGAGCGGAGCAGAGCACTGGGACCCGTTTGACAAAAACCGGCTTCCCACGGGAAAGTCTTTCTCCACGTGCAGACATGCTCCCAGGTGCCTGTGGCAAGGGGAAGGAAATGCCATACACTGACCTGGAAGAGACCACAGGGCCCAGGCACAGTCTGAACCCTTCCCTCAACCCGGCGGTTTTGCTAGCAGGAGTTCAAGCCCAACGAACACAGCCCGGAGAGCCCTGGGGCAAAAACGGCTTCTGACGAACAATAGGTGCTTGCTGTGGAACACCTACCCCAAGTGGGGGTAGCCAGCTCAACAAAATGCCACACACCCAGGTGTAAGAAACAACATTGCCCAGGCATGGTCTAAGCCCCTCACCTCGTCCCTGTGCTTTGGGGAGCCGGAAGGACACCCGAGGCCCACGGCCCTGAGACCCCTTTGCAAAAAGCCGGCTTCCCACGGAAACAGTTTTCCTGAGGTGCAGACCCTATCCCAAGTGGTTGTGGCAAGGTAAAGCCAATGCCCACCACTTCTGTGGAAGAAACCACAGTGCCCAGCCATGTTCTAAGCCCTCCCATCCTCCCTGGGCTTCTGGCAGCAGGAGTGAATAGAGAGGAGCAGAGCACTGGGACCCGTTTGACAAAAACCGGCTTCCCACGGGAAAGTCTTTCTCCACGTGCAGACATGCTCCCAGGTGCCTGTGGCAAGGGGAAGGAAATGCCATACACTGACCTGGAAGAGACCACAGGGCCCAGGCACAGTCTGAACCCTTCCCTCAACCCGGCGGTTTTGCTAGCAGGAGCACAACCCCAACGAAGACAGCCCGGAGACTCCTGGGGCAAAAACGGCTTCCGACGAACAATAGGGGCTTGCTGTGGAACACCTAAGTGGGGGTAGGCAGCTCAACAAAATGCCACACACCCAGGTGTAAGAAACAACATTGCCCAGGCATGGTCTAAGCCCCTCACCTCGTCCCTGTGCTTTGGGGAGCCGGAGGGACACCCGAGGCCCACGGCCCTGAGACCCCTTTGCAAAAAGCCGGCTTCCCACGGAAAAAGTTTTCCTGAGGTGCAGACCCTATCCCAAGTGGTTGTGGCAAGGTAAAGCAAATGCCCTCCACTTCTCTGGAACAAACCCCAGTGCCCAGCCATGTTCTAAGCCCTCCCATCCTCCCTGGGCTTCTGGCAGCAGGAGTGAAAAGAGAGGAGCAGAGCACTGGGACTCGTTTGACAAAAACCGGCTTCCCACGGGAAAGCCTTTCTCCACGTGCAGACATGCTCCCAGGTGCCTGTGGCAAGGGGAAGGAAATGCCATACACTGACCTGGAAGAGACCACAGGGCCCAGGCACAGTCTGAACCCTTCCCTCAACCCGGCGGTTTTGCTAGCAGGAGTTCAAGCCCAACGAACACAGCCCGGAGACCCCTGGGGCAAAAACGGCTTCCGACGAACAATAGGTGCTTGCTGTGGAACACCTATCCCAAGTGGGGGTAGCCAGCTCAACAAAATGCCACACACCCAGGTGTAAGAAACAACATTGCCCAGGCATGGTCTAAGCCCCTCACCTCGTCCCTGTGCTTTGGGGAGCCGGAGGGACACCCGACGCCCACGGCCCTGAGACCCCTTTGCAAAAAGCCGGCTTCCCACGGAGACAGTTTTCCTGAGGTGTAGACCCTCTCCCAAGTGGTTGTGGCAAGGTAAAGCCAATGCCCTCCACTTCTGTGGAAGAAACCGCAGTGCCCAGCCATGTTCTAAGCCCTCCCATCCTCCCTGGGCTTCTGGCAGCAGGAGTGAAAAGAGAGGAGCAGAGCACTGGGACCCGTTTGACAAAAACCGGCTTCCCACGGGAAAGTCTTTCTCCACGTGCAGACATGCTCCCAGGTGCCTGTGGCAAGGGGAAGGAAATGCCATACACTGACCTGGAAGAGAGCACAGGGCCCAGGCACAGTCTGAACCCTTCCCTCAACCCGGCGGTTTTGCTAGCAGGAGTTCAAGCCCAACGAACACAGCCCGGAGAGCCCTGGGGCAAAAACGGCTTCTGACGAACAATAGGTGCTTGCTGTCGAACACCTACCCAAAGTGGGGGTAGCCAGCTCAACAAAATGCCACACACCCAGGTGTAAGAAACAACATTTCCCAGGCATGGTCTAAGCCCCTCACCTCGTCCCTGTGCTTTGGGGAGCCGGAAGGACACCCGAGGCCCACGGCCCTGAGACCCCTTTGCAAAAAGCCGGCTTCCCACGGAAAGAGTTTTCCTGAGGTGCAGACCCTATCCCAAGTGGTTGTGGCAAGGTAAAGCCAATGCCCTCCACTTCTCTGGAAGAAACCACAGTGCCCAGCCATGTTCTAAGCCCTCCCATCCTCCCTGGGCTTCTGGCAGCAGGAGTGAAAAGAGAGGAGCAGAGCACTGGGATCCGTTTGACAAAAACTGGCTTCCCACGGGAAAGCCTTTCTCCACGTGCAGACATGCTCCCAGGTGCCTGTGGCAAGGGGAAGGAAATGCCATACACTGACCTGGAAGAGACCACAGGGCCCAGGCACAGTCTGAACCCTTCCCTCAACCCGGCGGTTTTGCTAGCAGGAGTTCAAGCCCAACGAACACAGCCCGGAGACCCCTGGGGCAAAAACGGCTTCCGACGAACAATAGGTGCTTGCTGTGGAACACCTACCCCAAGTGGGGGTAGCCAGCTCAACAAAATGCCACACACCCAGGTGTAAGAAACAACATTGCCCAGGCATGGTCTAAGCCCCTCACCTCGTCCCTGTGCTTTGGGGAGCCGGAGGGACAGCCGAGGCCCACGGCCCTGAGACCCCTTTGCAAAAAGCCGGCTTCCCACGGAAACAGTTTTCCTGAGGTGCAAACCCTATTCCAAGTGGTTGTGGCAAGGTAAAGCAAATGCCCTCCACTTCTGTGGAAGAAACCCCAGTGCCCAGCCATGTTCTAAGCCCACACATCCTCCCTTGTCTTCTGGCAGCAGGAGTGAAAAGAGAGGAGCATTGCACTGGGACCCGTTTGACGAAAACCGGCCTCCCACGGGAAAGTCTTTCTCCACGTGCAGACATGCTCCCAGGTGCCTGTGGCAAGGGGAAGGAAATGCCATACACTGACCTGGTAGAGACCACAGGGCCCAGGCACAGTCTGAACCCTTCCCTCAACCCGGCGGTTTTGCTAGCAGGAGTTCAAGGCCAACGAACACAGCCCGGAGACCCCTGGGGCAAAAACGGCTTCCGACGAACAATAGGTGCTTGCTGTGAAACACCTATCCCAAGTGGGGTTAGCCAGCTCAACAAAATGCCACACACCCAGGTGTAAGAAACAACATTGCCCAGGCATGGTCTAAGCCCCTCACCTCGTCCCTGTGCTTTGGGGAGCCGGAGGGACACCCGAGGCCCACGGCCCTGAGACCCCTTTGCAAAAAGCCGGCTTCCCACGGAAACAGTTTTCCTGAGGTGCAGACCCTATCCCAAGTGGTTGTGGCAAGGTAAAGCAAATGCCCTCCACTTCTCTGGAAGAAACCACAGTGCCCAGCCATGTTCTAAGCCCTCCCATCCTCCCTGGGCTTCTGGCAGCAGGAGTGAAAAGAGAGGAGCAGAGCACTGGGACTCGTTTGACAAAAACCGGCTTCCCACGGGAAAGCCTTTCTCCACGTGCAGACATGCTCCCAGGTGCCTGTGGCAAGGGGAAGGAAATGCCATACACTGACCTGGAAGAGACCACAGGGCCCAGGCACAGTCTGAACCCTTCCCTCAACCCGGCGGTTTTGCTAGCAGGAGTTCAAGCCCAACGAACACAGCCCGGAGAGCCCTGGGGCAAAAACGGCTTCCGACGAACAATAGGTGCTTGCTGTGGAACACCTATCCCAAGTGGGGGTAGCCAGCTCAACAAAATGCCACACACCCAGGTGTAAGAAACAACATTGCCCAGGCATGTTCTAAGCCCCTCACCTCGTCCCTGTGCTTTGGGGAGCCGGAGGGACACCCGAGGCCCACGGCCCTGAGACCCCTTTGCAAAAAGCCGGCTTCCCACGGAAACAGTTTTCCTGAGGTGCAGACCCTATCCCAAGTGGTTGTGGCAAGGTAAAGCCAATGCCCTCCACTTCTCTGGAAGAAACCACAGTGCCCAGCCATGTTCTAAGCCCTCCCATCCTCCCTGGGCTTCTGGCAGCAGGAGTGAAAAGAGAGGAGCATTGCACTGGGACCCGTTTGACGAAAACCGGCCTCCCACGGGAAAGTCTTTCTCCACGTGCAGACATGCTCCCAGGTGCCTGTGGCAAGGGGAAGGAAATGCCATACACTGACCTGGAAGAGACCACAGGGCCCAGGCACTGCCTGAACCCTTCCCTCAACCCGGCGGTTTTGCTAGCAGGAGTTCAACCCCAACGAACACAGCCCGGAGACCCCTGGGGCAAAAACGGCTTCCGACGAACAATAGGTGCTTGCTGTGGAACACCTATCCCAAGTGGGGGTAGCCAGCTCAACAAAATGCCACACACCCAGGTGTAAGAAACAACATTGCCCAGGCATGGTCTAAGCCCCTCACCTCGTCCCTGTGCTTTGGGGAGCCGGAGGGACACCCGAGGCCCACGGCCCTGAGACCCCTTTGCAAAAAGCCGGCTTCCCACGGAAACAGTTTTCCTGAGGTGCAGACCCTATCCCAAGTGGTTGTGGCAAGGTAAAGCAAATGCCCTCCACTTCTCTGGAAGAAACCACAGTGCCCAGCCATGTTCTAAGCCCTCCCATTCTCCCTGGGCTTCTGGCAGCAGGAGTGAATAGAGAGGAGCAGAGCACTGGGACCCGTTTGACAAAAACCGGCTTCCCACGGGAAAGTCTTTCTCCACGTGCAGACATGCTCCCAGGTGCCTGTGGCAAGGGGAAGGAAATGCCATACACTGACCTGGAAGAGACCACAGGGCCCAGGCACAGTCTGAACCCTTCCCTCAACCCGGCGTATTTGCTAGCAGGAGCACAACACCAACGAACACAGCCCGGAGACTCCTGGGGCAAAAACGGCTTCCGACGAACAATAGGGGCTTGCTGTGGAACACCTAAGTGGGGGTAGGCAGCTCAACAAAATGCCACACACCCAGGTGTAAGAAACAACATTGCCCAGGCATGGTCTAAGCCCCTCACCTCGTCCCTGTGCTTTGGGGAGCCGGAAGGACACCCGAGGCCCACGGCCCTGAGACCCCTTTGCAAAAAGCCGGCTTCCCACGGAAACAGTTTTCCTGAGGTGCAGACCCTATCCCAAGTGGTTGTGGCAAGGTAAAGCAAATGCCCTCCACTTCTCTGGAAGAAACCACAGTGCCCAGCCATGTTCTAAGCCCTCCCATCCTCCCTGGGCTTCTGGCAGCAGGAGTGAAAAGAGAGGAGCAGAGCACTGGGACCCGTTTGACAAAAACCGGCTTCCCACGGGAAAGTCTTTCTCCACGTGCAGACATGCTCCCAGGTGCCTGTGGCAAGGGGAAGGAAATGCCATACACTGACCTGGAAGAGACCACAGGGCCCAGGCACAGTCTGAACCCTTCCCTCAACCCGGCGGTTTTGCTAGCAGGAGTTCAAGCCCAACGAACACAGCCCGGAGACCCCTGGGGCAAAAACGGCTTCCGACGAACAATAGGTGCTTGCTGTGGAACACCTATCCCAAGTGGGGGTAGCTGCTCAACAAAATGCCACACACCCAGGTGTAAGAAACAACATTGCCCAGGCATGGTCTAAGCCCCTCACCTCGTCCCTGTGCTTTGGGGAGCCGGAGGGACACCCGAGGCCCACGGCCCTGAGACCCCTTTGCAAAAAGCCGGCTTCCCACGGAAACAGTTTTCCTGAGGTGCAAACCCTATCCCAAGTGGTTGTGGCAAGGTAAAGCAAATGCCCTCCACTTCTCTGGAAGAAACCCCAGTGCCCAGCCATGTTCTAAGCCCACCCATCCTCCCTGGGCTTCTGGCAGCAGGAGTGAAAAGAGAGGAGCATTGCACTGGGACCCGTTTGACGAAAACCGGCCTCCCACGGGAAAGTCTTTCTCCACGTGCAGACATGCTCCCAGGTGCCTGTGGCAAGGGGAAGGAAATGCCATACACTGACCTGGAAGAGACCACAGCGCCCAGGCACTGCCTGAACCCTTCCCTCAACCAGGCGGTTTTGCTAGCAGGAGCTCAACCCCAACGAACACAGCCCGGAGAGGCCTGGGGCAAAAACGGCTTCCGACGAACAATAGGTGCTTGCTGTGGAACACCTACCCCAAGTGGGGGTAGCCAGCTCAACAAAATGCCACACACCCAGGTGTAAGAAACAACATTGCCCAGGCATGGTCTAAGCCCCTCACCTCGTCCCTGTGCTTTGGGGAGCCGGAGGGACACCCGAGGCCAACGGCCCTGAGACCCCTTTGCAAAAAGCCGGCTTCCCACGGAGACAGTTTTCCTGAGGTGTAGACCCTCTCCCAAGTGGTTGTGGCAAGGTAAAGCCAATGCCCTCCACTTCTGTGGAAGAAACCACAGTGCCCAGCCATGTTCTAAGCCCTCCCATCCTCCCTGGGCTTCTGGCAGCAGGAGTGAAAAGAGAGGAGCAGAGCACTGGGACCCGTTTGACAAAAACCGGCTTCCCACGGGAAAGCCTTTCTCCACGTGCAGACATGCTCCCAGGTGCCTGTGGCAAGGGGAAGGAAATGCCATACACTGACCTGGAAGAGACCACAGGGCCCAGGCACAGTCTGAACCCTTCCCTCAACCCGGCGGTTTTGCTAGCAGGAGTTCAAGCCCAACGAACACAGCCCGGAGAGCCCTGGGGCAAAAACGGCTTCGGACGAACAATAGGTGCTTGCTGTGGAACACCTAAGTGGGGGTAGGCAGCTCAACAAAATGCCACACACCCAGGTGTAAGAAACAACATTGCCCAGGCATGGTCTAAGCCCCTCACCTCGTCCCTGTGCTTTGGGGAGCCGGAAGGACACCCGAGGCCCAGGGCCCTGAGACCCCTTTGCAAAAAGCCGGCTTCCCACGGAAACAGTTTTCCTGAGGTGCAGACCCTATCCCAAGTGGTTGTGGCAAGGTAAAGCAAATGCCCTCCACTTCTCTGGAAGAAACCACAGTGCCCAGCCATGTTCTAAGCCCTCCCATTCTCCCTGGGCTTCTGGCAGCAGGAGTGAATAGAGAGGAGCAGAGCACTGGGACCCGTTTGACAAAAACCGGCTTCCCACGGGAAAGTCTTTCTCCACGTGCAGACATGCTCCCAGGTGCCTGTGGCAAGGGGAAGGAAATGCCATACACTGACCTGGAAGAGACCACAGGGCCCAGGCACAGTCTGAACCCTTCCCTCAACCCGGCGGTTTTGCTAGCAGGAGCACAACCCCAACGAACACAGCCCGGAGACTCCTGGGGCAAAAACGGCTTCCGACGAACAATAGGGGCTTGCTGTGGAACACCTATCCTAAGTGGGGGTAGCCAGCTCAACAAAATGCCACACACCCAGGTGTAAGAAACAACATTGCCCAGGCATGGTCTAAGCCCCTCACCTCGTCCCTGTGCTTTGGGGAGCCGGAAGGACACCCGAGGCCCACGGCCCTGAGACCCCTTTGCAAAAAGCCGGCTTCCCACGGAAACAGTTTTCCTGAGGTGCAGACCCTATCCCAAGTGGTTGTGGCAAGGTAAAGCCAATGCCCTCCACTTCCCTGGAAGAAACCCCAGTGCCCAGCCATGTTCTTAGCCCACCCATCCTCCCTGGGCTTCTGGCAGCAGGAGTGAAAACAGAGGAGCATTGCACTGGGACCCGTTTGACGAAAACCGGCCTCCCACGGGAAAGTCTTTCTCCACGTGCAGACATGCTCCCAGGTGCCTGTGGCAAAGGGAAGGAAATGCCATACACTGACCTGGAAGAGACCACAGGGCCCAGGCACTGCCTGAACCCTTCCCTCAACCCGGCGGTTTTGCTAGCAGGAGTTCAACCCCAACGAACACAGCCCGGAGACCCCTGGGGCAAAAACGGCTTCCGACGAACAATAGGTGCTTGCTGTGGAACACCTATCCCAAGTGGGGGTAGCCAGCTCAACAAAATGCCACACACCCAGGTGTAAGAAACAACATTGCCCAGGCATGGTCTAAGCCCCTCACCTCGTCCCTGTGCTTTGGGGAGCCGGAGGGACACCCGAGGCCCACGGCCCTGAGACCCCTTTGCAAAAAGCCGGCTTCCCACGGAGACAGTTTTCCTGAGGTGTAGACCCTCTCCCAAGTGGTTGTGGCAAGGTAAAGCCAATGCCCTCCACTTCTGTGGAAGAAACCACAGTGCCCAGCCATGTTCTAAGCCCTCCCATCCTCCCTGGGCTTCTGGCAGCAGGAGTGAAAAGAGAGGAGCAGAGCACTGGGACCCGTTTGACAAAAACCGGCTTCCCACGGGAAAGTCTTTCTCCACGTGCAGACATGCTCCCAGGTGCCTGTGGCAAGGGGAAGGAAATGCCATACACTGACCTGGAAGAGACCACAGGGCCCAGGCACAGTCTGAACCCTTCCCTCAACCCGGCGGTTTTGCTAGCAGGAGTTCAAGGCCAACGAACACAGCCCGGAGACCCCTGGGGCAAAAACGGCTTCTGACGAACAATAGGTGCTTGCTGTGAAACACCTATCCCAAGTGGGGTTAGCCAGCTCAACAAAATGCCACACACCCAGGTGTAAGAAACAACATTGCCCAGGCATGGTCTAAGCCCCTCACCTCGTCCCTGTGCTTTGGGGAGCCGGAGGGACACCCGAGGCCCACGGCCCTGAGACCCCTTTGCAAAAAGCCGGCTTCCCACGGAAACAGTTTTCCTGAGGTGCAGACCCTATCCCAAGTGGTTGTGGCAAGGTAAAGCAAATGCCCTCCACTTCTCTGGAAGAAACCACAGTGCCCAGCCATGTTCTAAGCCCTCCCATCCTCCCTGGGCTTCTGGCAGCAGGAGTGAAAAGAGAGGAGCAGAGCACTGGGACTCGTTTGACAAAAACCGGCTTCCCACGGGAAAGCCTTTCTCCACGTGCAGACATGCTCCCAGGTGCCTGTGGCAAGGGGAAGGAAATGCCATACACTGACCTGGAAGAGACCACAGGGCCCAGGCACAGTCTGAACCCTTCCCTCAACCCGGCGGTTTTGCTAGCAGGAGTTCAAGCCCAACGAACACAGCCCGGAGAGGCCTGGGGCAAAAACGGCTTCCGACGAACAATAGGTGCTTGCTGTGGAACACCTATCCCAAGTGGGGGTAGCCAGCTCAACAAAATGCCACACACCCAGGTGTAAGAAACAACATTGCCCAGGCATGGTCTAAGCCCCTCACCTCGTCCCTGTGCTTTGGGGAGCCGGAGGGACACCCGAGGCCCACGGCCCTGAGACCCCTTTGCAAAAAGCCGGCTTCCCACGGAGACAGTTTTCCTGAGGTGTAGACCCTCTCCCAAGTGGTTGTGGCAAGGTAAAGCCAATGCCCTCCACTTCTGTGGAAGAAACCACAGTGCCCAGCCATGTTCTAAGCCCTCCCATCCTCCCTGGGCTTCTGGCAGCAGGAGTGAAAAGAGAGGAGCAGAGCACTGGGACCCGTTTGACAAAAACCGGCTTCCCACGGGAAAGTCTTTCTCCACGTGCAGACATGCTCCCAGGTGCCTGTGGCAAGGGGAAGGAAATGCCATACACTGACCTGGAAGAGACCACAGGGCCCAGGCACAGTCTGAACCCTTCCCTCAACCCGGCGGTTTTGCTAGCAGGAGTTCAAGCCCAACGAACACAGCCCGGAGAGCCCTGGGGCAAAAACGGCTTCTGACGAACAATAGGTGCTTGCTGTGGAACACCTACCCCAAGTGGGGGTAGCCAGCTCAACAAAATGCCACACACCGAGGTGTAAGAAACAATATTGCCCAGGCATGGTCTAAGCCCCTCACCTCGTCCCTGTGCTTTGGGGAGCCGGAAGGACACCCGAGGCCCAGGGCCCTGAGACCCCTTTGCAAAAAGCCGGCTTCCCACGGAAACAGTTTTCCTGAGGTGCAGACCCTATCCCAAGTGGTTGTGGCAAGGTAAAGCAAATGCCCTCCACTTCTCTGGAAGAAACCACAGTGCCCAGCCATGTTCTAAGCCCTCCCATTCTCCCTGGGCTTCTGGCAGCAGGAGTGAATAGAGAGGAGCAGAGCACTGGGACCCGTTTGACAAAAACCGGCTTCCCACGGGAAAGTCTTTCTCCACGTGCAGACATGCTCCCAGGTGCCTGTGGCAAGGGGAAGGAAATGCCATACACTGACCTGGAAGAGAGCACAGGGCCCAGGCACAGTCTGAACCCTTCCCTCAACCCGGCGGTTTTGCTAGCAGGAGTTCAAGCCCAACGAACACAGCCCGGAGAGCCCTGGGGCAAAAACGGCTTCTGACGAACAATAGGTGCTTGCTGTGGAACACCTACCCCAAGTGGGGGTAGCCAGCTCAACAAAATGCCACACACCCAGGTGTAAGAAACAACATTGCCCAGGCATGGTCTAAGCCCCTCACCTCGTCCCTGTGCTTTGGGGAGCCGGAAGGACACCCGAGGCCCACGGCCCTGAGACCCCTTTGCAAAAAGCCGGCTTCCCACGGAAACAGTTTTCCTGAGGTGCAGACCCTATCCCAAGTGGTTGTGGCAAGGTAAAGCAAATGCCCTCCACTTCTCTGGAAGAAACCACAGTGCCCAGCCATGTTCTAAGCCCTCCCATTCTCCCTGGGCTTCTGGCAGCAGGAGTGAAAAGAGAGGAGCAGAGCACTGGGACCCGTTTGACAAAAACCGGCTTCCCACGGGAAAGTCTTTCTCCACGTGCAGACATGCTCCCAGGTGCCTGTGGCAAGGGGAAGGAAATGCCATACACTGACCTGGAAGAGACCACAGTGCCCAGGCACAGTCTGAACCCTTCCCTCAACCCGGCGGTTTTGCTAGCAGGAGTTCAAGCCCAACGAACACAGCCCGGAGACCCCTGGGGCAAAAACGGCTTCCGACGAACAATAGGTGCTTGCTGTGGAACACCTATCCCAAGTGGGGGTAGCCAGCTCAACAAAATGCCACACACCCAGGTGTAAGAAACAACATTGCCCAGGCATGGTCTAAGCCCCTCACCTCGTCCCTGTGCTTTGGGGAGCCGGAAGGACACCCGAGGCCCACGGCCCTGAGACCCCTTTGCAAAAAGCCGGCTTCCCACGGAAACAGTTTTCCTGAGGTGCAGACCCTATCCCAAGTGGTTGTGGCAAGGTAAAGCAAATGCCCTCCACTTCTCTGGAAGAAACCACAGTGCCCAGCCATGTTCTAAGCCCTCCCATCCTCCCTGGGCTTCTGGCAGCAGGAGTGAAAAGAGAGGAGCAGAGCACTGGGACCCGTTTGACAAAAAGCGGCTTCCCACGGGAAAGTCTTTCTCCACGTGCAGACATGCTCCCAGGTGCCTGTGGCAAGGGGAAGGAAATGCCATACACTGACCTGGAAGAGACCACAGGGCCCAGGCACAGTCTGAACCCTTCCCTCAACCCGGCGGTTTTGCTAGCAGGAGTTCAAGCCCAACGAACACAGCCCGGAGACCCCTGGGGCAAAAACGGCTTCCGACGAACAATAGGTGCTTGCTGTGGAACACCTATCCCAAGTGGGGGTAGCCAGCTCAACAAAATGCCACACACCCAGGTGTAAGAAACAACATTGCCCAGGCATGGTCTAAGCCCCTCACCTCGTCCCTGTGCTTTGGGGAGCCGGAGGGACACCCGAGGCCCACGGCCCTGAGACCCCTTTGCAAAAAGCCGGCTTCCCACGGAAACAGTTTTCCTGAGGTGCAAACCCTATCCCAAGTGGTTGTGGCAAGGTAAAGCAAATGCCCTCCACTTCTCTGGAAGAAACCCCAGTGCCCAGCCATGTTCTAAGCCCACCCATCCTCCCTGGGCTTCTGGCAGCAGGAGTGAAAAGAGAGGAGCATTGCACTGGGACCCGTTTGACGAAAACCGGCCTCCCACGGGAAAGTCTTTCTCCACGTGCAGACATGCTCCCAGGTGCCTGTGGCAAGGGGAAGGAAATGCCATACACTGACCTGGAAGAGACCACAGGGCCCAGGCACAGTCTGAACCCTTCCCTCAACCCGGCGGTTTTGCTAGCAGGAGCACAACCCCAACGAACACAGCCCGGAGACTCCTGGGGCAAAAACGGCTTCCGACGAACAATAGGGGCTTGCTGTGGAACACATATCCTAAGTGGGGGTAGCCAGCTCAACAAAATGCCACACACCCAGGTGTAAGAAACAACATTGCCCAGGCATGGTCTAAGCCCCTCACCTCGTCCCTGTGCTTTGGGGAGGCGGAAGGACACCCGAGGCCCACGGCCCTGAGACCCCTTTGCAAAAAGCCGGCTTCCCACGGAAACAGTTTTCCTGAGGTGCAGACCCTATCCCAAGTGGTTGTGGCAAGGTAAAGCCAATGCCCTCCACTTCCCTGGAAGAAACCCCAGTGCCCAGCCATGTTCTTAGCCCACCCATCCTCCCTGGGCTTCTGGCAGCAGGAGTGAAAACAGAGGAGCATTGCACTGGGACCCGTTTGACGAAAACCGGCCTCCCACGGGAAAGTCTTTCTCCACGTGCAGACATGCTCCCAGGTGCCTGTGGTAAAGGGAAGGAAATGCCATACACTGACCTGGAAGAGACCACAGGGCCCAGGCACTGCCTGAACCCTTCCCTCAACCCGGCGGTTTTGCTAGCAGGAGTTCAACCCCAACGAACACAGCCCGGAGACCCCTGGGGCAAAAACGGCTTCCGACGAACAATAGGTGCTTGCTGTGGAACACCTATCCCAAGTGGGGGTAGCCAGCTCAACAAAATGCCACACACCCAGGTGTAAGAAACAACATTGCCCAGGCATGGTCTAAGCCCCTCACCTCGTCCCTGTGCTTTGGGGAGCCGGAGGGACACCCGAGGCCCACGGCCCTGAGACCCCTTTGCAAAAAGCCGGCTTCCCACGGAGACAGTTTTCCTGAGGTGTAGACCCTCTCCCAAGTGGTTGTGGCAAGGTAAAGCCAATGCCCTCCACTTCTGTGGAAGAAACCACAGTGCTCAGCCATGTTCTAAGCCCTCCCATCCTCCCTGGGCTTCTGGCAGCAGGAGTGAAAAGAGAGGAGCAGAGCACTGGGACCCGTTTGACAAAAACCGGCTTCCCACGGGAAAGTCTTTCTCCACGTGCAGACATGCTCCCAGGTGCCTGTGGCAAGGGGAAGGAAATGCCATACACTGACCTGGAAGAGACCACAGGGCCCAGGCACAGTCTGAACCCTTCCCTCAACCCGGCGGTTTTGCTAGCAGGAGTTCAAGGCCAACGAACACAGCCCGGAGACCCAGGGGCAAAAACGGCTTCTGACGAACAATAGGTGCTTGCTGTGAAACACCTATCCCAAGTGGGGTTAGCCAGCTCAAGAAAATGCCACACACCCAGGTGTAAGAAACAACATTGCCCAGGCATGGTCTAAGCCCCTCACCTCGTCCCTGTGCTTTGGGGAGCCGGAGGGACACCCGAGGCCCACGGCCCTGAGACCCCTTTGCAAAAAGCCGGCTTCCCACGGAAACAGTTTTCCTGAGGTGCAGACCCTATCCCAAGTGGTTGTGGCAAGGTAAAGCAAATGCCCTCCACTTCTCTGGAAGAAACCACAGTGCCCAGCCATGTTCTAAGCCCTCCCATCCTCCCTGGGCTTCTGGCAGCAGGAGTGAAAAGAGAGGAGCAGAGCACTGGGACTCGTTTGACAAAAACCGGCTTCCCACGGGAAAGCCTTTCTCCACGTGCAGACATGCTCCCAGGTGCCTGTGGCAAGGGGAAGGAAATGCCATACACTGACCTGGAAGAGACCACAGGGCCCAGGCACAGTCTGAACCCTTCCCTCAACCCGGCGGTTTTGCTAGCAGGAGTTCAAGCCCAACGAACACAGCCCGGAGACCCCTGGGGCAAAAACGGCTTCCGACGAACAATAGGTGCTTGCTGTGGAACACCTATCCCAAGTGGGGGTAGCCAGCTCAACAAAATGCCACACACCCAGGTGTAAGAAACAACATTGCCCAGGCATGGTCTAAGCCCCTCACCTCGTCCCTGTGCTTTGGGGAGCCGGAGGGACACCCGTGGCCCACGGCCCTGAGACCCCTTTGCAAAAAGCCGGCTTCCCACGGAGACAGTTTTCCTGAGGTGTAGACCCTCTCCCAAGTGGTTGTGGCAAGGTAAAGCCAATGCCCTCCACTTCTCTGGAAGAAACCACAGTGCCCAGCCATGTTCTAAGCCCTCCCATCCTCCCTGGGCTTCTGGCAGCAGGAGTGAAAAGAGAGGAGCAGAGCACTGGGACCCGTTTGACAAAAACTGGCTTCCCACGGGAAAGCCTTTCTCCACGTGCAGACATGCTCCCAGGTGCCTGTGGCAAGGGGAAGGAAATGCCATACACTGACCTGGAAGAGACCACAGGGCCCAGGCACAGTCTGAACCCTTCCCTCAACCCGGCGGTTTTGCTAGCAGGAGTTCAAGCCCAACGAACACAGCCCGGAGACCCCTGGGGTAAAAACGGCTTCCGACGAACAATAGGTGCTTGCTGTGGAACACCTACCCCAAGTGGGGGTAGCCAGCTCAACAAAATGCCACACACCAAGGTGTAAGAAACAACATTGCCCAGGCATGGTCTAAGCCCCTCACCTCGTCCCTGTGCTTTGGGGAGCCGGAGGGACACCCGAGGCCCACGGCCCTGAGACCCCTTTGCAAAAAGCCGGCTTCCCACGGAAACAGTTTTCCTGAGGTGCAGACCCTATCCCAAGTGGTTGTGGCAAGGTAAAGCAAATGCCCTCCACTTCTCTGGAAGAAACCACAGTGCCCAGCCATGTTCTAAGCCCTCCCATCCTCCCTGGACTTCTGGCAGCAGGAGTGAAAAGAGAGGAGCAGAGCACTGGGACCCGTTTGACAAAAACCGGCTTCCCACGGGAAAGCCTTTCTCCACGTGCAGACATGCTCCCAGGTGCCTGTGGCAAGGGGAAGGAAATGCCATACACTGACCTGGAAGAGACCACAGGGCCCAGGCACAGTCTGAACCCTTCCCTCAACCCGGCGGTTTTGCTAGCAGGAGTTCAAGCCCAACGAACACAGCCCGGAGACCCCTGGGGCAAAAACGGCTTCCGACGAACAATAGGTGCTTGCTGTGGAACACCTATCCCAAGTGGGGGTAGCCAGCTCAACAAATTCCACACACCCAGGTATAAGAAACAACATTGCCCAGGCATGGTCTAAGCCCCTCACCTCGTCCCTGTGCTTTGGGGAGCCGGAGGGACACCCGTGGCCCACGGCCCTGAGACCCCTTTGCAAAAAGCCGGCTTCCCACGGAGACAGTTTTCCTGAGGTGTAGACCCTCTCCCAAGTGGTTGTGGCAAGGTAAAGCCAATGCCCTCCACTTCTGTGGAAGAAACCACAGTGCCCAGCCATGTTCTAAGCCCTCCCATCCTCCCTGGGCTTCTGGCAGCAGGAGTGAAAAGAGAGGAGCAGAGCACTGGGACCCGTTTGACAAAAACCGGCTTCCCACGGGAAAGTCTTTCTCCACGAGCAGACATGCTCCCAGGTGCCTGTGGCAAGGGGAAGGAAATGCCATACACTGACCTGGTAGAGACCACAGGGCCCAGGCACAGTCTGAACCCTTCCCTCAACCCGGCGGTTTTGCTAGCAGGAGTTCAAGGCCAACGAACACAGCCCGGAGACCCCTGGGGCAAAAACGGCTTCTGACGAACAATAGGTGCTTGCTGTGAAACACCTATCCCAAGTGGGGTTAGCCAGCTCAACAAAATGCCACACACCCAGGTGTAAGAAACAACATTGCCCAGGCATGGTCTAAGCCCCTCACCTCGTCCCTGTGCTTTGGGGAGCCGGAGGGACACCCGAGGCCCACGGCCCTGAGACCCCTTTGCAAAAAGCCGGCTTCCCACGGAAACAGTTTTCCTGAGGTGCAGACCCTATCCCAAGTGGTTGTGGCAAGGTAAAGCAAATGCCCTCCACTTCTCTGGAAGAAACCACAGTGCCCAGCCATGTTCTTAGCCCACCCATCCTCCCTGGGCTTCTGGCAGCAGGAGTGAAAACAGAGGAGCATTGCACTGGGACCCGTTTGACGAAAACCGGCCTCCCACGGGAAAGTCTTTCTCCACGTGCAGACATGCTCCCAGGTGCCTGTGGCAAAGGGAAGGAAATGCCATACACAGACCTGGAAGAGACCACAGGGCCCAGGCACTGCCTGAACCCTTCCCTCAACCCGGCGGTTTTGCTAGCAGGAGTTCAACCCCAACGAACACAGCCCGGAGACCCCTGGGGCAAAAACGGCTTCCGACGAACAATAGGTGCTTGCTGTGGAACACCTATCCCAAGTGGGGGTAGCCAGCTCAACAAAATGCCACACACCCAGGTGTAAGAAACAACATTGCCCAGGCATGGTCTAAGCCCCTCACCTCGTCCCTGTGCTTTGGGGAGCCGGAGGGACACCCGAGGCCCACGGCCCTGAGACCCCTTTGCAAAAAGCCGGCTTCCCACGGAGACAGTTTTCCTGAGGTGTAGACCCTCTCCCAAGTGGTTGTGGCAAGGTAAAGCCAATGCCCTCCACTTCTGTGGAAGAAACCACAGTGCCCAGCCATGTTCTAAGCCCTCCCATCCTCCCTGGGCTTCTGGCAGCAGGAGTGAAAAGAGAGGAGCAGAGCACTGGGACCCGTTTGACAAAAACCGGCTTCCCACGGGAAAGTCTTTCTCCACGTGCAGACATGCTCCCAGGTGCCTGTGGCAAGGGGAAGGAAATGCCATACACTGACCTGGAAGAGACCACAGGGCCCAGGCACAGTCTGAACCCTTCCCTCAACCCGGCGGTTTTGCTAGCAGGAGTTCAAGCCCAACGAACACAGCCCGGAGAGCCCTGGGGCAAAAACGGCTTCCGACGAACAATAGGTGCTTGCTGTGGAACACCTATCCCAAGTGGGGGTAGCCAGCTCAACAAAATGCCACACACCCAGGTGTAAGAAATAACATTGCCCAGGCATGGTCTAAGCCCCTCACCTCGTCCCTGTGCTTTGGGGAGCCGGAGGGACACCCGAGGCCCACGGCCCTGAGACCCCTTTGCAAAAAGCCGGCTTCCCACGGAAACAGTTTTCCTGAGGTGCAGACCCTATCCCAAGTGGTTGTGGCAAGGTAAAGCAAATGCCCTCCACTTCTCTGGAAGAAACCACAGTGCCCAGCCATGTTCTAAGCCCTCCCATTCTCCCTGGGCTTCTGGCAGCAGGAGTGAAAAGAGAGGAGCAGAGCACTGGGACCCGTTTGACAAAAACCGGCTTCCCACGGGAAAGTCTTTCTCCACGTGCAGACATGCTCCCAGGTGCCTGTGGCAAGGGGAAGGAAATGCCATACACTGACCTGGAAGAGACCACAGGGCCCAGGCACAGTCTGAACCCTTCCCTCAACCCGGCGGTTTTGCTAGCAGGAGTTCAAGCCCAACGAACACAGCCCGGAGAGCCCTGGGGCAAAAACGGCTTCTGACGAACAATAGGTGCTTGCTGTGGAACACCTACCCCAAGTGGGGGTAGCCAGCTCAACAAAATGCCACACACCCAGGTGTAAGAAACAACATTGCCCAGGCATGGTCTAAGCCCCTCACCTCGTCCCTGTGCTTTGGGGAGCCGGAAGGACACCCGAGGCCCACGGCCCTGAGACCCCTTTGCAAAAAGCCGGCTTCCCACGGAAACAGTTTTCCTGAGGTGCAGACCCTATCCCAAGTGGTTGTGGCAAGGTAAAGCCAATGCCCTCCACTTCTGTGGAAGAAACCACAGTGCCCAGCCATGTTCTAAGCCCTCCCATTCTCCCTGGGCTTCTGGCAGCAGGAGTGAATAGAGAGGAGCAGAGCACTGGGACCCGTTTGACAAAAACCGGCTTCCCACGGGAAAGTCTTTCTCCACGTGCAGACATGCTCCCAGGTGCCTGTGGCAAGGGGAAGGAAATGCCATACACTGACCTGGAAGAGACCACAGGGCCCAGGCACAGTCTGAACCCTTCCCTCAACCCGGCGGTTTTGCTAGCAGGAGCACAACCCCAACGAACACAGCCCGGAGACTCCTGGGGCAAAAACGGCTTCCGACGAACAATAGGTGCTTGCTGTGGAACACCTATCCCAAGTGGGGGTAGCCAGCTCAACAAAATGCCACACACCCAGGTGTAAGAAATAACATTGCCCAGGCATGGTCTAAGCCCCTCACCTCGTCCCTGTGCTTTGGGGAGCCGGAGGGACACCCGAGGCCCACGGCCCTGAGACCCCTTTGCAAAAAGCCGGCTTCCCACGGAGACAGTTTTCCTGAGGTGTAGACCCTCTCCCAAGTGGTTGTGGCAAGGTAAAGCCAATGCCCTCCACTTCTGTGGAAGAAACCACAGTGCCCAGCCATGTTCTAAGCCCTCCCATCCTCCCTGGGCTTCTGGCAGCAGGAGTGAAAAGAGAGGAGCAGAGCACTGGGACCCGTTTGACAAAAACCGGCTTCCCAGGGGAAAGTCTTTCTCCACGTGCAGACATGCTCCCAGGTGCCTGTGGCAAGGGGAAGGAAATGCCATACACTGACCTGGAAGAGACCACAGGGCCCAGGCACAGTCTGAACCCTTCCCTCAACCCGGCGGTTTTGCTAGCAGGAGTTCAAGCCCAACGAACACAGCCCGGAGACCCCTGGGGCAAAAACGGCTTCCGACGAACAATAGGTGCTTGCTGTGGAACACCTACCCCAAGTGGGGGTAGCCAGCTCAACAAAATGCCACACACCCAGGTGTAAGAAACAACATTGCCCAGGCATGGTCTAAGCCCCTCACCTCGTCCCTGTGCTTTGGGGAGCCGGAGGGACACCCGAGGCCCACGGCCCTGAGACCCCTTTGCAAAAAGCCGGCTTCCCACGGAAACAGTTTTCCTGAGGTGCAGACCCTATCCCAAGTGGTTGTGGCAAGGTAAAGCAAATGCCCTCCACTTCTCTGGAAGAAACCACAGTGCCCAGCCATGTTCTAAGCCCTCCCATCCTCCCTGGGCTTCTGGCAGCAGGAGTGAAAAGAGAGGAGCAGAGCACTGGGACCCGTTTGACAAAAACCGGCTTCCCACGGGAAAGCCTTTCTCCACGTGCAGACATGCTCCCAGGTGCCTGTGGCAAGGGGAAGGAAATGCCATACACTGACCTGGAAGAGACCACAGGGCCCAGGCACAGTCTGAACCCTTCCCTCAACCCGGCGGTTTTGCTAGCAGGAGATCAAGCCCAACGAACACAGCCCGGAGACCCCTGGGGCAAAAACGGCTTCTGACGAACAATAGGTGCTTGCTGTGGAACACCTATCCCAAGTGGGGGTAGCCAGCTCAACAAATTCCACACACCCAGGTATAAGAAACAACATTGCCCAGGCATGGTCTAAGCCCCTCACCTCGTCCCTGTGCTTTGGGGAGCCGGAGGGACACCCGTGGCCCACGGCCCTGAGACCCCTTTGCAAAAAGCCGGCTTCCCACGGAGACAGTTTTCCTGAGGTGTAGACCCTCTCCCAAGTGGTTGTGGCAAGGTAAAGCCAATGCCCTCCACTTCTGTGGAAGAAACCACAGTGCCCAGCCATGTTCTAAGCCCTCCCATCCTCCCTGGGCTTCTGGCAGCAGGAGTGAAAAGAGAGGAGCAGAGCACTGGGACTCGTTTGACAAAAACCGGCTTCCCACGGGAAAGCCTTTCTCCACGTGCAGACATGCTCCCAGGTGCCTGTGGCAAGGGGAAGGAAATGCCATACACTGACCTGGAAGAGACCACAGGGCCCAGGCACAGTCTGAACCCTTCCCTCAACCCGGCGGTTTTGCTAGCAGGAGTTCAAGCCCAACGAACACAGCCCGGAGAGCCCTGGGGCAAAAACGGCTTCCGACGAACAATAGGTGCTTGCTGTGGAACACCTATCCCAAGTGGGGGTAGCCAGCTCAACAAAATGCCACACACCCAGGTGTAAGAAACAACATTGCCCAGGCATGGTCTAAGCCCCTCACCTCGTCCCTGTGCTTTGGGGAGCAGGAGGGACACCCGAGGCCCACGGCCCTGAGACCCCTTTGCAAAAAGCCGGCTTCCCACGGAAACAGTTTTCCTGAGGTGCAGACCCTATCCCAAGTGGTTGTGGCAAGGTAAAGCCAATGCCCTCCACTTCTCTGGAAGAAACCACAGTGCCCAGCCATGTTCTAAGCCCTCCCATCCTCCCTGGGCTTCTGGAAGCAGGAGTGAAAAGAGAGGAGCATTGCACTGGGACCCGTTTGACGAAAACCGGCCTCCCACGGGAAAGTCTTTCTCCACGTGCAGACATGCTCCCAGGTGCCTGTGGCAAGGGGAAGGAAATGCCATACACTGACCTGGAAGAGACCACAGGGCCCAGGCACTGCCTGAACCCTTCCCTCAACCCGGCGGTTTTGCTAGCAGGAGTTCAACCCCAACGAACACAGCCCGGAGACCCCTGGGGCAAAAACGGCTTCCGACGAACAATAGGTGCTTGCTGTGGAACACCTATCCCAAGTGGGGGTAGCCAGCTCAACAAAATGCCACACACCCAGGTGTAAGAAACAACATTGCCCAGGCATGGTCTAAGCCCCTCACCTCGTCCCTGTGCTTTGGGGAGCCGGAAGGACACCCGAGGCCCACGGCCCTGAGACCCCTTTGCAAAAAGCCGGCTTCCCACGGAGACAGTTTTCCTGAGGTGTAGACCCTCTCCCAAGTGGTTGTGGCAAGGTAAAGCCAATGCCCTCCACTTCTGTGGAAGAAACCACAGTGCCCAGCCATGTTCTAAGCCCTCCCATCCTCCCTGGGCTTCTGGCAGCAGGAGTGAAAAGAGAGGAGCAGAGCACTGGGACCCGTTTGACAAAAACCGGCTTCCTACGGGAAAGTCTTTCTCCACGTGCAGACATGCTCCCAGGTGCCTGTGGCAAGGGGAAGGAAATGCCATACACTGACCTGGAAGAGACCACAGGGCCCAGGCACAGTCTGAACCCTTCCCTCAACCCGGCGGTTTTGCTAGCAGGAGTTCAAGCCCAACGAACACAGCCCGGAGAGCCCTGGGGCAAAAACGGCTTCCGACGAACAATAGGTGCTTGCTGTGGAACACCTATCCCAAGTGGGGGTAGCCAGCTCAACAAAATGCCACACACCCAGGTGCAAGAAATAACATTGCCCAGGCATGGTCTAAGCCCCTCACCTCGTCCCTGTGCTTTGGGGAGCCGGAGGGACACCCGAGGCCCACGGCCCTGAGACCCCTTTGCAAAAAGCCGGCTTCCCACGGAGACAGTTTTCCTGAGGTGCAGACCCTATCCCAAGTGGTTGTGGCAAGGTAAAGCAAATGCCCTCCACTTCTCTGGAAGAAACCACAGTGCCCAGCCATGTTCTAAGCCCTCCCATTCTCCCTGGGCTTCTGGCAGCAGGAGTGAATAGAGCGGAGCAGAGCACTGGGACCCGTTTGACAAAAACCGGCTTCCCACGGGAAAGTCTTTCTCCACGTGCAGACATGCTCCCAGGTGCCTGTGGCAAGGGGAAGGAAATGCCATACACTGACCTGGAAGAGACCACAGGGCCCAGGCACAGTCTGAACCCTTCCCTCAACCCGGCGGTTTTGCTAGCAGGAGTTCAAGCCCAACGAACACAGCCCGGAGAGCCCTGGGGCAAAAACGGCTTCTGACGAACAATAGGTGCTTGCTGTGGAACACCTACCCCAAGTGGGGGTAGCCAGCTCAACAAAATGCCACACACCCAGGTGTAAGAAACAACATTGCCCAGGCATGGTCTAAGCCCCTCACCTCGTCCCTGTGCTTTGGGGAGCCGAAAGGACACCCGAGGCCCACGGCCCTGAGACCCCTTTGCAAAAAGCCGGCTTCCCACGGAAACAGTTTTCCTGAGGTGCAGACCCTATCCCAAGTGGTTGTGGCAAGGTAAAGCAAATGCCCTCCACTTCTCTGGAAGAAACCACAGTGCCCAGCCATGTTCTAAGCCCTCCCATTCTCCCTGGGCTTCTGGCAGCAGGAGTGAATAGAGAGGAGCAGAGCACTGGGACCCGTTTGACAAAAACCGGCTTCCCACGGGAAAGCCTTTCTCCACGTGCAGACATGCTCCCAGGTGCCTGTGGCAAGGGGAAGGAAATGCCATACACTGACCTGGAAGAGACCACAGGGCCCAGGCACAGTCTGAACCCTTCCCTCAACCCGGCGGTTTTGCTAGCAGGAGTTCAAGCCCAACGAACACAGCCCGGAGACCCCTGGGGCAAAAACGGCTTCCGACGAACAATAGGTGCTTGCTGTGGAACACCTATCCCAAGTGGGGGTAGCCAGCTCAACAAAATGCCACACACCCAGGTGTAAGAAACAACATTGCCCAGGCATGGTCTAAGCCCCTCACCTCGTCCCTGTGCTTTGGGGAGCCGGAGGGACACCCGAGGCCCACGGCCCTGAGACCCCTTTGCAAAAAGCCGGCTTCCCACGGAGACAGTTTTCCTGAGGTGTAGACCCTCTCCCAAGTGGTTGTGGCAAGGTAAAGCCAATGCCCTCCACTTCTGTGGAAGAAACCACAGTGCACAGCCATGTTCTAAGCCCTCCCATCGTCCCTGGGCTTCTGGCAGCAGGAGTGAAAAGAGAGGAGCAGAGCACTGGGACCCGTTTGACAAAAACCGGCTTCCCACGGGAAAGTCTTTCTCCACGTGCAGACATGCTCCCAGGTGCCTGTGGCAAGGGGAAGGAAATGCCATACACTGACCTGGAAGAGACCACAGGGCCCAGGCACAGTCTGAACCCTTCCCTCAACCCGGCGGTTTTGCTAGCAGGAGCACAACCCCAACGAACACAGCCCGGAGACTCCTGGGGCAAAAACGGCTTCCGACGAACAATAGGGGCTTGCTGTGGAACACCTATCCTAAGTGGGGGTAGGCAGCTCAACAAAATGCCACACACCCAGGTGTAAGAAACAACATTGCCCAGGCATGGTCTAAGCCCCTCACCTCGTCCCTGTGCTTTGGGGAGCCGGAGGGACACCCGAGGCCCACGGCCCTGAGACCCCTTTGCAAAAAGCCGGCTTCCCACGGAAACAGTTTTCCTGAGGTGCAGAACCTATCCCAAGTGGTTGTGGCAAGGTAAAGCAAATGCCCTCCACTTCTCTGGAAGAAACCACAGTGCCCAGCCATGTTCTAAGCCCTCCCATCCTCCCTGGGCTTCTGGCAGCAGGAGTGAAAAGAGAGGAGCAGAGCACTGGGACCCGTTTGACAAAAACCGGCTTCCCACGGGAAAGTCTTTCTCCACGAGCAGACATGCTCCCAGGTGCCTGTGGCAAGGGGAAGGAAATGCCATACACTGACCTGGTAGAGACCACAGGGCCCAGGCACAGTCTGAACCCTTCCCTCAACCCGGCGGTTTTGCTAGCAGGAGTTCAACCCCAACGAACACAGCCCGGAGACCCCTGGGGCAAAAACGGCTTCCGACGAACAATAGGTGCTTGCTGTGAAACACCTATCCCAAGTGGGGTTAGCCAGCTCAACAAAATGCCACACACCCAGGTGTAAGAAACAACATTGCCCAGGCATGGTCTAAGCCCCTCACCTCGTCCCTGTGCTTTGGGGAGCCGGAGGGACACCCGAGGCCCACGGCCCTGAGACCCCTTTGCAAAAAGCCGGCTTCCCACGGAGACAGTTTTCCTGAGGTGTAGACCCTCTCCCAAGTGGTTGTGGCAAGGTAAAGCCAATGCCCTCCACTTCTGTGGAAGAAACCGCAGTGCCCAGCCATGTTCTAAGCCCTCCCATCCTCCCTGGGCTTCTGGCAGCAGGAGTGAAAAGAGAGGAGAAGAGCACTGGGACCCGTTTGACAAAAACCGGCTTCCCACGGGAAAGTCTTTCTCCACGTGCAGACATGCTCCCAGGTGCCTGTGGCAAGGGGAAGGAAATGCCATACACTGACCTGGAAGAGAGCACAGGGCCCAGGCACAGTCTGAACCCTTCCCTCAACCCGGCGGTTTTGCTAGCAGGAGTTCAAGCCCAACGAACACAGCCCGGAGACCCCTGGGGCAAAAACGGCTTCCGACGAACAATAGGTGCTTGCTGTGGAACACCTACCCCAAGTGGGGGTAGCCAGCTCAACAAAATGCCACACACCCAGGTGTAAGAAACAACATTGCCCAGGCATGGTCTAAGCCCCTCACCTCGTCCCTGTGCTTTGGGGAGCCGGAGGGACACCCGAGGCCCACGGCCCTGAGACCCCTTTGCAAAAAGCCGGCTTCCCACGGAAACAGTTTTCCTGAGGTGCAGACCCTATCCCAAGTGGTTGTGGCAAGGTAAAGCAAATGCCCTCCACTTCTCTGGAAGAAACCACAGTGCCCAGCCATGTTCTAAGCCCTCCCATCCTCCCTGGGCTTCTGGCAGCAGGAGTGAAAAGAGAGGAGCAGAGCACTGGGACCCGTTTGACAAAAACCGGCTTCCCACGGGAAAGCCTTTCTCCACGTGCAGACATGCTCCCAGGTGCCTGTGGCAAGGGGAAGGAAATGCCATACACTGACCTGGAAGAGACCACAGGGCCCAGGCACAGTCTGAACCCTTCCCTCAACCCGGCGGTTTTGCTAGCAGGAGATCAAGCCCAACGAACACAGCCCGGAGACCCCTGGGGCAAAAACGGCTTCCGACGAACAATAGGTGCTTGCTGTGGAACACCTATCCCAAGTGGGGGTAGCCAGCTCAACAAATTCCACACACCCAGGTATAAGAAACAACATTGCCCAGGCATGGTCTAAGCCCCTCACCTCGTCCCTGTGCTTTGGGGAGCCGGAGGGACACCCGTGGCCCACGGCCCTGAGACCCCTTTGCAAAAAGCCGGCTTCCCACGGAGACAGTTTTCCTGAGGTGTAGACCCTCTCCCAAGTGGTTGTGGCAAGGTAAAGCCAATGCCCTCCACTTCTCTGGAAGAAACCACAGTGCCCAGCCATGTTCTAAGCCCTCCCATCCTCCCTGGGCTTCTGGCAGCAGGAGTGAAAAGAGAGGAGCAGAGCACTGGGACCCGTTTGACAAAAACTGGCTTCCCCCGGGAAAGCCTTTCTCCACGTGCAGACATGCTCCCAGGTGCCTGTGGCAAGGGGAAGGAAATGCCATACACTGACCTGGAAGAGACCACAGGGCCCAGGCACAGTCTGAACCCTTCCCTCAACCCGGCGGTTTTGCTAGCAGGAGTTCAAGCCCAACGAACACAGCCCGGAGACCCCTGGGGCAAAAACGGCTTCCGACGAACAATAGGTGCTTGCTGTGGAACACCTACCCCACGTGGGGGTAGCCAGCTCAACAAAATGCCACACACCCAGGTGTAAGAAACAACATTGCCCAGGCATGGTCTAAGCCCCTCACCTCGTCCCTGTGCTTTGGGGAGCCGGAGGGACACCCGAGGCCCACGGCCCTGAGACCCCTTTGCAAAAAGCCGGCTTCCCACGGAAACAGTTTTCCTGAGGTGCAGACCCTATCCCAAGTGGTTGTGGCAAGGTAAAGCAAATGCCCTCCACTTCTCTGGAAGAAACCACAGTGCCCAGCCATGTTCTAAGCCCTCCCATCCTCCCTGGGCTTCTGGCAGCAGGAGTGAAAAGAGAGGAGCAGAGCACTGGGACCCGTTTGACAAAAACCGGCTTCCCACGCGAAAGCCTTTCTCCACGTGCAGACATGCTCCCAGGTGCCTGTGGCAAGGGGAAGGAAATGCCATACACTGACCTGGAAGAGACCACAGGGCCCAGGCACAGTCTGAACCCTTCCCTCAACCCGGCGGTTTTGCTAGCAGGAGTTCAAGCCCAACGAACACAGCCCGGAGACCCCTGGGGCAAAAACGGCTTCTGACGAACAATAGGTGCTTGCTGTGGAACACCTATCCCAAGTGGGGGTAGCCAGCTCAACAAATTCCACACACCCAGGTATAAGAAACAACATTGCCCAGGCATGGTCTAAGCCCCTCACCTCGTCCCTGTGCTTTGGGGAGCCGGAGGGACACCCGTGGCCCACGGCCCTGAGACCCCTTTGCAAAAAGCCGGCTTCCCACGGAGACAGTTTTCCTGAGGTGTAGACCCTCTCCCAAGTGGTTGTGGCAAGGTAAAGCCAATGCCCTCCACTTCTGTGGAAGAAACCACAGTGCCCAGCCATGTTCTAAGCCCTCCCATCCTCCCTGGGCTTCTGGCAGCAGGAGTGAAAAGAGAGGAGCAGAGCACTGGGACTCGTTTGACAAAAACCGGCTTCCCACGGGAAAGCCTTTCTCCACGTGCAGACATGCTCCCAGGTGCCTGTGGCAAGGGGAAGGAAATGCCATACACTGACCTGGAAGAGACCACAGGGCCCAGGCACAGTCTGAACCCTTCCCTCAACCCGGCGGTTTTGCTAGCAGGAGTTCAAGCCCAACGAACACAGCCCGGAGAGCCCTGGGGCAAAAACGGCTTCCGAGGAACAATAGGTGCTTGCTGTGGAACACCTATCCCAAGTGGGGGTAGCCAGCTCAACAAAATGCCACACACCCAGGTGCAAGAAATAACATTGCCCAGGCATGGTCTAAGCCCCTCACCTCGTCCCTGTGCTTTGGGGAGCCGGAGGGACACCCGAGGCCCACGGCCCTGAGACCCCTTTGCAAAAAGCCGGCTTCCCACGGAGACAGTTTTCCTGAGGTGCAGACCCTATCCCAAGTGGTTGTGGCAAGGTAAAGCAAATGCCCTCCACTTCTCTGGAAGAAACCACAGTGCCCAGCCATGTTCTAAGCCCTCCCATTCTCCCTGGGCTTCTGGCAGCAGGAGTGAATAGAGCGGAGCAGAGCACTGGGACCCGTTTGACAAAAACCGGCTTCCCACGGGAAAGTCTTTCTCCACGTGCAGACATGCTCCCAGGTGCCTGTGGCAAGGGGAAGGAAATGCCATACACTGACCTGGAAGAGACCACAGGGCCCAGGCACAGTCTGAACCCTTCCCTCAACCCGGCGGTTTTGCTAGCAGGAGTTCAAGCCCAACGAACACAGCCCGGAGAGCCCTGGGGCAAAAACGGCTTCTGACGAACAATAGGTGCTTGCTGTGGAACACCTACCCCAAGTGGGGGTAGCCAGCTCAACAAAATGCCACACACCCAGGTGTAAGAAACAACATTGCCCAGGCATGGTCTAAGCCCCTCACCTCGTCCCTGTGCTTTGGGGAGCCGAAAGGACACCCGAGGCCCACGGCCCTGAGACCCCTTTGCAAAAAGCCGGCTTCCCACGGAAACAGTTTTCCTGAGGTGCAGACCCTATCCCAAGTGGTTGTGGCAAGGTAAAGCAAATGCCCTCCACTTCTCTGGAAGAAACCACAGTGCCCAGCCATGTTCTAAGCCCTCCCATTCTCCCTGGGCTTCTGGCAGCAGGAGTGAATAGAGAGGAGCAGAGCACTGGGACCCGTTTGACAAAAACCGGCTTCCCACGGGAAAGCCTTTCTCCACGTGCAGACATGCTCCCAGGTGCCTGTGGCAAGGGGAAGGAAATGCCATACACTGACCTGGAAGAGACCACAGGGCCCAGGCACAGTCTGAACCCTTCCCTCAACCCGGCGGTTTTGCTAGCAGGAGTTCAAGCCCAACGAACACAGCCCGGAGACCCCTGGGGCAAAAACGGCTTCCGACGAACAATAGGTGCTTGCTGTGGAACACCTATCCCAAGTGGGGGTAGCCAGCTCAACAAAATGCCACACACCCAGGTGTAAGAAACAACATTGCCCAGGCATGGTCTAAGCCCCTCACCTCGTCCCTGTGCTTTGGGGAGCCGGAGGGACACCCGAGGCCCACGGCCCTGAGACCCCTTTGCAAAAAGCCGGCTTCCCACGGAGACAGTTTTCCTGAGGTGTAGACCCTCTCCCAAGTGGTTGTGGCAAGGTAAAGCCAATGCCCTCCACTTCTGTGGAAGAAACCACAGTGCCCAGCCATGTTCTAAGCCCTCCCATCGTCCCTGGGCTTCTGGCAGCAGGAGTGAAAAGAGAGGAGCAGAGCACTGGGACCCGTTTGACAAAAACCGGCTTCCCACGGGAAAGTCTTTCTCCACGTGCAGACATGCTCCCAGGTGCCTGTGGCAAGGGGAAGGAAATGCCATACACTGACCTGGAAGAGACCACAGGGCCCAGGCACAGTCTGAACCCTTCCCTCAACCCGGCGGTTTTGCTAGCAGGAGCACAACCCCAACGAACACAGCCCGGAGACTCCTGGGGCAAAAACGGCTTCCGACGAACAATAGGGGCTTGCTGTGGAACACCTATCCTAAGTGGGGGTAGGCAGCTCAACAAAATGCCACACACCCAGGTGTAAGAAACAACATTGCCCAGGCATGGTCTAAGCCCCTCACCTCGTCCCTGTGCTTTGGGGAGCCGGAGGGACACCCGAGGCCCACGGCCCTGAGACCCCTTTGCAAAAAGCCGGCTTCCCACGGAAACAGTTTTCCTGAGGTGCAGAACCTATCCCAAGTGGTTGTGGCAAGGTAAAGCAAATGCCCTCCACTTCTCTGGAAGAAACCCCAGTGCCCAGCCATGTTCTAAGCCCACCCATCCTCCCTGGGGTTCTGGCAGCAGGAGTGAAAAGAGAGGAGCATTGCACTGGGACCCGTTTGACGAAAACCGGCCTCCCACGGGAAAGCCTTTCTCCACGTGCAGACATGCTCCCAGGTGCCTGTGGCAAGGGGAAGGAAATGCCATACACTGACCTGGAAGAGACCACAGGGCCCAGGCACAGTCTGAACCCTTCCCTCAACCCGGCGGTTTTGCTAGCAGGAGTTCAAGCCCAACGAACACAGCCCGGAGACCCCTGGGGCAAAAACGGCTTCCGACGAACAATAGGTGCTTGCTGTGGAACACCTATCCCAAGTGGGGGTAGCCAGCTCAACAAAATGCCACACACCCAGGTGTAAGAAACAACATTGCCCAGGCATGGTCTAAGCCCCTCACCTCGTCCCTGTGCTTTGGGGAGCCGGAGGGACACCCGAGGCCCACGGCCCTGAGACCCCTTTGCAAAAAGCCGGCTTCCCACGGAGACAGTTTTCCTGAGGTGTAGACCCTCTCCCAAGTGGTTGTGGCAAGGTAAAGCCAATGCCCTCCACTTCTGTGGAAGAAACCACAGTGCCCAGCCATGTTCTAAGCCCTCCCATCCTCCCTGGGCTTCTGGCAGCAGGAGTGAAAAGAGAGGAGCAGAGCACTGGGACCCGTTTGACAAAAACCGGCTTCCCACGGGAAAGTCTTTCTCCACGTGTAGACATGCTTCCAGGTGCCTGTGGCAAGGGGAAGGAAATGCCATACACTGACCTGGAAGAGACCACAGGGCCCAGGCACAGTCTGAACCCTTCCCTCAACCCGGCGGTTTTGCTAGCAGGAGTTCAAGCCCAACGAACACAGCCCGGAGAGCCCTGGGGCAAAAACGGCTTCCGACGAACAATAGGTGCTTGCTGTGGAACACCTATCCCAAGTGGGGGTAGCCAGCTCAACAAAATGCCACACACCCAGGTGCAAGAAATAACATTGCCCAGGCATGGTCTAAGCCCCTCACCTCGTCCCTGTGCTTTGGGGAGCCGGAGGGACACCCGAGGCCCACGGCCCTGAGACCCCTTTGCAAAAAGCCGGCTTCCCACGGAGACAGTTTTCCTGAGGTGCAGACCCTATCCCAAGTGGTTGTGGCAAGGTAAAGCAAATGCCCTCCACTTCTCTGGAAGAAACCACAGTGCCCAGCCATGTTCTAAGCCCTCCCATTCTCCCTGGGCTTCTGGCAGCAGGAGTGAATAGAGCGGAGCAGAGCACTGGGACCCGTTTGACAAAAACCGGCTTCCCACGGGAAAGTCTTTCTCCACGTGCAGACATGCTCCCAGGTGCCTGTGGCAAGGGGAAGGAAATGCCATACACTGACCTGGAAGAGACCACAGGGCCCAGGCACAGTCTGAACCCTTCCCTCAACCCGGCGGTTTTGCTAGCAGGAGTTCAAGCCCAACGAACACAGCCCGGAGAGCCCTGGGGCAAAAACGGCTTCTGACGAACAATAGGTGCTTGCTGTGGAACACCTACCCCAAGTGGGGGTAGCCAGCTCAACAAAATGCCACACACCCAGGTGTAAGAAACAACATTGCCCAGGCATGGTCTAAGCCCCTCACCTCGTCCCTGTGCTTTGGGGAGCCGAAAGGACACCCGAGGCCCACGGCCCTGAGACCCCTTTGCAAAAAGCCGGCTTCCCACGGAAACAGTTTTCCTGAGGTGCAGACCCTATCCCAAGTGGTTGTGGCAAGGTAAAGCAAATGCCCTCCACTTCTCTGGAAGAAACCACAGTGCCCAGCCATGTTCTAAGCCCTCCCATTCTCCCTGGGCTTCTGGCAGCAGGAGTGAATAGAGAGGAGCAGAGCACTGGGACCCGTTTGACAAAAACCGGCTTCCCACGGGAAAGCCTTTCTCCACGTGCAGACATGCTCCCAGGTGCCTGTGGCAAGGGGAAGGAAATGCCATACACTGACCTGGAAGAGACCACAGGGCCCAGGCACAGTCTGAACCCTTCCCTCAACCCGGCGGTTTTGCTAGCAGGAGTTCAAGCCCAACGAACACAGCCCGGAGACCCCTGGGGGAAAAACGGCTTCCGACGAACAATAGGTGCTTGCTGTGGAACACCTATCCCAAGTGGGGGTAGCCAGCTCAACAAAATGCCACACACCCAGGTGTAAGAAACAACATTGCCCAGGCATGGTCTAAGCCCCTCACCTCGTCCCTGTGCTTTGGGGAGCCGGAGGGACACCCGAGGCCCACGGCCCTGAGACCCCTTTGCAAAAAGCCGGCTTCCCACGGAGACAGTTTTCCTGAGGTGTAGACCCTCTCCCAAGTGGTTGTGGCAAGGTAAAGCCAATGCCCTCCACTTCTGTGGAAGAAACCACAGTGCACAGCCATGTTCTAAGCCCTCCCATCGTCCCTGGGCTTCTGGCAGCAGGAGTGAAAAGAGAGGAGCAGAGCACTGGGACCCGTTTGACAAAAACCGGCTTCCCACGGGAAAGTCTTTCTCCACGTGCAGACATGCTCCCAGGTGCCTGTGGCAAGGGGAAGGAAATGCCATACACTGACCTGGAAGAGACCACAGGGCCCAGGCACAGTCTGAACCCTTCCCTCAACCCGGCGGTTTTGCTAGCAGGAGCACAACCCCAACGAACACAGCCCGGAGACTCCTGGGGCAAAAACGGCTTCCGACGAACAATAGGGGCTTGCTGTGGAACACCTATCCTAAGTGGGGGTAGGCAGCTCAACAAAATGCCACACACCCAGGTGTAAGAAACAACATTGCCCAGGCATGGTCTAAGCCCCTCACCTCGTCCCTGTGCTTTGGGGAGCCGGAGGGACACCCGAGGCCCACGGCCCTGAGACCCCTTTGCAAAAAGCCGGCTTCCCACGGAAACAGTTTTCCTGAGGTGCAGAACCTATCCCAAGTGGTTGTGGCAAGGTAAAGCAAATGCCCTCCACTTCTCTGGAAGAAACCACAGTGCCCAGCCATGTTCTAAGCCCTCCCATCCTCCCTGGGCTTCTGGCAGCAGGAGTGAAAAGAGAGGAGCAGAGCACTGGGACCCGTTTGACAAAAACCGGCTTCCCACGGGAAAGTCTTTCTCCACGAGCAGACATGCTCCCAGGTGCCTGTGGCAAGGGGAAGGAAATGCCATACACTGACCTGGTAGAGACCACAGGGCCCAGGCACAGTCTGAACCCTTCCCTCAACCCGGCGGTTTTGCTAGCAGGAGTTCAAGCCCAACGAACACAGCCCGGAGACCCCTGGGGCAAAAACGGCTTCCGACGAACAATAGGTGCTTGCTGTGAAACACCTATCCCAAGTGGGGTTAGCCAGCTCAACAAAATGCCACACACCCAGGTGTAAGAAACAACATTGCCCAGGCATGGTCTAAGCCCCTCACCTCGTCCCTGTGCTTTGGGGAGCCGGAGGGACACCCGAGGCCCACGGCCCTGAGACCCCTTTGCAAAAAGCCGGCTTCCCACGGAGACAGTTTTCCTGAGGTGTAGACCCTCTCCCAAGTGGTTGTGGCAAGGTAAAGCCAATGCCCTCCACTTCTGTGGAAGAAACCGCAGTGCCCAGCCATGTTCTAAGCCCTCCCATCCTCCCTGGGCTTCTGGCAGCAGGAGTGAAAAGAGAGGAGAAGAGCACTGGGACCCGTTTGACAAAAACCGGCTTCCCACGGGAAAGTCTTTCTCCACGTGCAGACATGCTCCCAGGTGCCTGTGGCAAGGGGAAGGAAATGCCATACACTGACCTGGAAGAGAGCACAGGGCCCAGGCACAGTCTGAACCCTTCCCTCAACCCGGCGGTTTTGCTAGCAGGAGTTCAAGCCCAACGAACACAGCCCGGAGACCCCTGGGGCAAAAACGGCTTCCGACGAACAATAGGTGCTTGCTGTGGAACACCTACCCCAAGTGGGGGTAGCCAGCTCAACAAAATGCCACACACCCAGGTGTAAGAAACAACATTGCCCAGGCATGGTCTAAGCCCCTCACCTCGTCCCTGTGCTTTGGGGAGCCGGAGGGACACCCGAGGCCCACGGCCCTGAGACCCCTTTGCAAAAAGCCGGCTTCCCACGGAAACAGTTTTCCTGAGGTGCAGACCCTATCCCAAGTGGTTGTGGCAAGGTAAAGCAAATGCCCTCCACTTCTCTGGAAGAAACCACAGTGCCCAGCCATGTTCTAAGCCCTCCCATCCTCCCTGGGCTTCTGGCAGCAGGAGTGAAAAGAGAGGAGCAGAGCACTGGGACCCGTTTGACAAAAACCGGCTTCCCACGGGAAAGCCTTTCTCCACGTGCAGACATGCTCCCAGGTGCCTGTGGCAAGGGGAAGGAAATGCCATACACTGACCTGGAAGAGACCACAGGGCCCAGGCACAGTCTGAACCCTTCCCTCAACCCGGCGGTTTTGCTAGCAGGAGATCAAGCCCAACGAACACAGCCCGGAGACCCCTGGGGCAAAAACGGCTTCCGACGAACAATAGGTGCTTGCTGTGGAACACCTATCCCAAGTGGGGGTAGCCAGCTCAACAAATTCCACACACCCAGGTATAAGAAACAACATTGCCCAGGCATGGTCTAAGCCCCTCACCTCATCCCTGTGCTTTGGGGAGCCGGAGGGACACCCGTGGCCCACGGCCCTGAGACCCCTTTGCAAAAAGCCGGCTTCCCACGGAGACAGTTTTCCTGAGGTGTAGACCCTCTCCCAAGTGGTTGTGGCAAGGTAAAGCCAATGCCCTCCACTTCTCTGGAAGAAACCACAGTGCCCAGCCATGTTCTAAGCCCTCCCATCCTCCCTGGGCTTCTGGCAGCAGGAGTGAAAAGAGAGGAGCAGAGCACTGGGACCCGTTTGACAAAAACTGGCTTCCCCCGGGAAAGCCTTTCTCCACGTGCAGACATGCTCCCAGGTGCCTGTGGCAAGGGGAAGGAAATGCCATACACTGACCTGGAAGAGACCACAGGGCCCAGGCACAGTCTGAACCCTTCCCTCAACCCGGCGGTTTTGCTAGCAGGAGTTCAAGCCCAACGAACACAGCCCGGAGACCCCTGGGGCAAAAACGGCTTCCGACGAACAATAGGTGCTTGCTGTGGAACACCTACCCCACGTGGGGGTAGCCAGCTCAACAAAATGCCACACACCCAGGTGTAAGAAACAACATTGCCCAGGCATGGTCTAAGCCCCTCACCTCGTCCCTGTGCTTTGGAGAGCCGGAGGGACACCCGAGGCCCACGGCCCTGAGACCCCTTTGCAAAAAGCCGGCTTCCCACGGAAACAGTTTTCCTGAGGTGCAGACCCTATCCCAAGTGGTTGTGGCAAGGTAAAGCAAATGCCCTCCACTTCTCTGGAAGAAACCACAGTGCCCAGCCATGTTCTAAGCCCTCCCATCCTCCCTGGGCTTCTGGCAGCAGGAGTGAAAAGAGAGGAGCAGAGCACTGGGACCCGTTTGACAAAAACCGGCTTCCCACGCGAAAGCCTTTCTCCACGTGCAGACATGCTCCCAGGTGCCTGTGGCAAGGGGAAGGAAATGCCATACACTGACCTGGAAGAGACCACAGGGCCCAGGCACAGTCTGAACCCTTCCCTCAACCCGGCGGTTTTGCTAGCAGGAGTTCAAGCCCAACGAACACAGCCCGGAGACCCCTGGGGCAAAAACGGCTTCTGACGAACAATAGGTGCTTGCTGTGGAACACCTATCCCAAGTGGGGGTAGCCAGCTCAACAAATTCCACACACCCAGGTATAAGAAACAACATTGCCCAGGCATGGTCTAAGCCCCTCACCTCGTCCCTGTGCTTTGGGGAGCCGGAGGGACACCCGTGGCCCACGGCCCTGAGACCCCTTTGCAAAAAGCCGGCTTCCCACGGAGACAGTTTTCCTGAGGTGTAGACCCTCTCCCAAGTGGTTGTGGCAAGGTAAAGCCAATGCCCTCCACTTCTGTGGAAGAAACCACAGTGCCCAGCCATGTTCTAAGCCCTCCCATCCTCCCTGGGCTTCTGGCAGCAGGAGTGAAAAGAGAGGAGCAGAGCACTGGGACTCGTTTGACAAAAACCGGCTTCCCACGGGAAAGCCTTTCTCCACGTGCAGACATGCTCCCAGGTGCCTGTGGCAAGGGGAAGGAAATGCCATACACTGACCTGGAAGAGACCACAGGGCCCAGGCACAGTCTGAACCCTTCCCTCAACCCGGCGGTTTTGCTAGCAGGAGTTCAAGCCCAACGAACACAGCCCGGAGAGCCCTGGGGCAAAAACGGCTTCCGAGGAACAATAGGTGCTTGCTGTGGAACACCTATCCCAAGTGGGGGTAGCCAGCTCAACAAAATGCCACACACCCAGGTGCAAGAAATAACATTGCCCAGGCATGGTCTAAGCCCCTCACCTCGTCCCTGTGCTTTGGGGAGCCGGAGGGACACCCGAGGCCCACGGCCCTGAGACCCCTTTGCAAAAAGCCGGCTTCCCACGGAGACAGTTTTCCTGAGGTGCAGACCCTATCCCAAGTGGTTGTGGCAAGGTAAAGCAAATGCCCTCCACTTCTCTGGAAGAAACCACAGTGCCCAGCCATGTTCTAAGCCCTCCCATTCTCCCTGGGCTTCTGGCAGCAGGAGTGAATAGAGCGGAGCAGAGCACTGGGACCCGTTTGACAAAAACCGGCTTCCCACGGGAAAGTCTTTCTCCACGTGCAGACATGCTCCCAGGTGCCTGTGGCAAGGGGAAGGAAATGCCATACACTGACCTGGAAGAGACCACAGGGCCCAGGCACAGTCTGAACCCTTCCCTCAACCCGGCGGTTTTGCTAGCAGGAGTTCAAGCCCAACGAACACAGCCCGGAGAGCCCTGGGGCAAAAACGGCTTCTGACGAACAATAGGTGCTTGCTGTGGAACACCTACCCCAAGTGGGGGTAGCCAGCTCAACAAAATGCCACACACCCAGGTGTAAGAAACAACATTGCCCAGGCATGGTCTAAGCCCCTCACCTCGTCCCTGTGCTTTGGGGAGCCGAAAGGACACCCGAGGCCCACGGCCCTGAGACCCCTTTGCAAAAAGCCGGCTTCCCACGGAAACAGTTTTCCTGAGGTGCAGACCCTATCCCAAGTGGTTGTGGCAAGGTAAAGCAAATGCCCTCCACTTCTCTGGAAGAAACCACAGTGCCCAGCCATGTTCTAAGCCCTCCCATTCTCCCTGGGCTTCTGGCAGCAGGAGTGAATAGAGAGGAGCAGAGCACTGGGACCCGTTTGACAAAAACCGGCTTCCCACGGGAAAGCCTTTCTCCACGTGCAGACATGCTCCCAGGTGCCTGTGGCAAGGGGAAGGAAATGCCATACACTGACCTGGAAGAGACCACAGGGCCCAGGCACAGTCTGAACCCTTCCCTCAACCCGGCGGTTTTGCTAGCAGGAGTTCAAGCCCAACGAACACAGCCCGGAGACCCCTGGGGCAAAAACGGCTTCCGACGAACAATAGGTGCTTGCTGTGGAACACCTATCCCAAGTGGGGGTAGCCAGCTCAACAAAATGCCACACACCCAGGTGTAAGAAACAACATTGCCCAGGCATGGTCTAAGCCCCTCACCTCGTCCCTGTGCTTTGGGGAGCCGGAGGGACACCCGAGGCCCACGGCCCTGAGACCCCTTTGCAAAAAGCCGGCTTCCCACGGAGACAGTTTTCCTGAGGTGTAGACCCTCTCCCAAGTGGTTGTGGCAAGGTAAAGCCAATGCCCTCCACTTCTGTGGAAGAAACCACAGTGCCCAGCCATGTTCTAAGCCCTCCCATCGTCCCTGGGCTTCTGGCAGCAGGAGTGAAAAGAGAGGAGCAGAGCACTGGGACCCGTTTGACAAAAACCGGCTTCCCACGGGAAAGTCTTTCTCCACGTGCAGACATGCTCCCAGGTGCCTGTGGCAAGGGGAAGGAAATGCCATACACTGACCTGGAAGAGACCACAGGGCCCAGGCACAGTCTGAACCCTTCCCTCAACCCGGCGGTTTTGCTAGCAGGAGCACAACCCCAACGAACACAGCCCGGAGACTCCTGGGGCAAAAACGGCTTCCGACGAACAATAGGGGCTTGCTGTGGAACACCTATCCTAAGTGGGGGTAGGCAGCTCAACAAAATGCCACACACCCAGGTGTAAGAAACAACATTGCCCAGGCATGGTCTAAGCCCCTCACCTCGTCCCTGTGCTTTGGGGAGCCGGAGGGACACCCGAGGCCCACGGCCCTGAGACCCCTTTGCAAAAAGCCGGCTTCCCACGGAAACAGTTTTCCTGAGGTGCAGAACCTATCCCAAGTGGTTGTGGCAAGGTAAAGCAAATGCCCTCCACTTCTCTGGAAGAAACCCCAGTGCCCAGCCATGTTCTAAGCCCACCCATCCTCCCTGGGGTTCTGGCAGCAGGAGTGAAAAGAGAGGAGCATTGCACTGGGACCCGTTTGACGAAAACCGGCCTCCCACGGGAAAGCCTTTCTCCACGTGCAGACATGCTCCCAGGTGCCTGTGGCAAGGGGAAGGAAATGCCATACACTGACCTGGAAGAGACCACAGGGCCCAGGCACAGTCTGAACCCTTCCCTCAACCCGGCGGTTTTGCTAGCAGGAGTTCAAGCCCAACGAACACAGCCCGGAGACCCCTGGGGCAAAAACGGCTTCCGACGAACAATAGGTGCTTGCTGTGGAACACCTATCCCAAGTGGGGGTAGCCAGCTCAACAAAATGCCACACACCCAGGTGTAAGAAACAACATTGCCCAGGCATGGTCTAAGCCCCTCACCTCGTCCCTGTGCTTTGGGGAGCCGGAGGGACACCTGAGGCCCACGGCCCTGAGACCCCTTTGCAAAAAGCCGGCTTCCCACGGAGACAGTTTTCCTGAGGTGTAGACCCTCTCCCAAGTGGTTGTGGCAAGGTAAAGCCAATGCCCTCCACTTCTGTGGAAGAAACCACAGTGCCCAGCCATGTTCTAAGCCCTCCCATCCTCCCTGGGCTTCTGGCAGCAGGAGTGAAAAGAGAGGAGCAGAGCACTGGGACCCGTTTGACAAAAACCGGCTTCCCACGGGAAAGTCTTTCTCCACGTGTAGACATGCTTCCAGGTGCCTGTGGCAAGGGGAAGGAAATGCCATACACTGACCTGGAAGAGACCACAGGGCCCAGGCACAGTCTGAACCCTTCCCTCAACCCGGCGGTTTTGCTAGCAGGAGTTCAAGCCCAACGAACACAGCCCGGAGAGCCCTGGGGCAAAAACGGCTTCTGACGAACAATAGGTGCTTGCTGTGGAACACCTACCCCAAGTGGGGGTAGCCAGCTCAACAAAATGCCACACACCCAGGTGTAAGAAACAACATTGCCCAGGCATGGTCTAAGCCCCTCACCTCGTCCCTTTGCTTTGGGGAGCCGGAAGGACACCCGAGGCCCACGGCCCTGAGACCCCTTTGCAAAAAGCCGGCTTCCCACGGAAACAGTTTTCCTGAGGTGCAGACCCTATCCCAAGTGGTTGTGGCAAGGTAAAGCAAATGCCCTCCACTTCTCTGGAAGAAACCACAGTGCCCAGCCATGTTCTAAGCCCTCCCATTCTCCCTGGGCTTCTGGCAGCAGGAGTGAATAGAGAGGAGCAGAGCACTGGGACCCGTTTGACAAAAACCGGCTTCCCACGGGAAAGTCTTTCTCCACGTGCAGACATGCTCCCAGGTGCCTGTGGCAAGGGGAAGGAAATGCCATACACTGACCTGGAAGAGACCACAGGGCCCAGGCACAGTCTGAACCCTTCCCTCAACCCGGCGTATTTGCTAGCAGGAGCACAACCCCAACGAACACAGCCCGGAGACTCCTGGGGCAAAAACGGCTTCCGACGAACAATAGGGGCTTGCTGTGGAACACCTAAGTGGGGGTAGGCAGCTCAACAAAATGCCACACACCCAGGTGTAAGAAACAACATTGCCCAGGCATGGTCTAAGCCCCTCACCTCGTCCCTGTGCTTTGGGGAGCCGGAGGGACACCCGAGGCCCACGGCCCTGAGACCCCTTTGCAAAAAGCCGGCTTCCCACGGAAAAAGTTTTCCTGAGGTGCAGACCCTATCCCAAGTGGTTGTGGCAAGGTAAAGCCAATGCCCTCCACTTCTCTGGAAGAGACAACAGTGCCATTCATGTTCTAAGCCCTCCCATCCTCCCTGGGCTTCTGGCAGCAGGAGTGAAAAGAGAGGAGCAGAGCACTGGGACCCGTTTGACAAAAACCGGCTTCCCACGGGAAAGCCTTTCTCCACGTGCAGACATGCTCCCAGGTGACTGTGGCAAGGGGAAGGAAATGCCATACACTGACCTGGAAGAGACCACAGGGCCCAGGCACAGTCTGAACCCTTCCCTAAACCCGGCGGTTTTGCTAGCAGGAGTTCAAGCCCAACGAACACAGCCCGGAGACTCCTGGGGCAAAAACGGCTTCCGACGAACAATAGGGGCTTGCTGTGGAACACCTATCCTAAGTGGGGGTAGGCAGCTCAACAAAATGCCACACACCCAGGTGTAAGAAACAACATTGCCCAGGCATGGTCTAAGCCCCTCACCTCGTCCCTGTGCTTTGGGGAGCCGGAGGGACACCCGAGGCCCACGGCCCTGAGACCCCTTTGCAAAAAGCCGGCTTCCCACGGAAACAGTTTTCCTGAGGTGCAGACCCTCTCCCAAGTGGTTGTGGCAAGGTAAAGCCAATGCCCTCCACTTCTCTGGAAGAAACCACAGTGCCCAGCCATGTTCTAAGCCCTCCCATCCTCCCTGGGCTTCTGGCAGCAGGAGTGAAAAGATAGGAGCAGAGCACTGGGACCCGTTTGACAAAAACCGGCTTCCCACGGGAAAGTCTTTCTCCACGAGCCGACATGCTCCCAGGTGCCTGTGGCAAGGGGAAGGAAATGCCATACACTGACCTGGTAGAGACCACAGGGCCCAGGCACAGTCTGAACCCTTCCCTCAACCCGGCGGTTTTGCTAGCAGGAGTTCAAGCCCAACGAACACAGCCCGGAGAGCCCTGGGGCAAAAACGGCTTCCGACGAACAATAGGTGCTTGCTGTGGAACACCTATCCCAAGTGGGGTTAGCCAGCTCAACAAAATGCCACACACCCAGGTGTAAGAAACAACATTGCCCAGGCATGGTCTAAGCCCCTCACCTCGTCCCTGTGCTTTGGGGAGCCGGAGGGACACCCGAGGCCCACGGCACTGAGACCCCTTTGCAAAAAGCCGGCTTCCCACGGAAACAGTTTTCCTGTGGTGCAGACCCTATCCCAAGTGGTTGTGGCAAGGTAAAGCCAATGCCCTCCACTTCTCTGGAAGAAACCACAGTGCCCAGCCATGTTCTAAGCCCTCCCATCCTCCCTGGGCTTCTGGCAGCAGGAGTGAAAAGAGAGGAGAAGAGCACTGGGACCCGTTTGACAAAAACCGGCTTCCCACGGGAAAGTCTTTCTCCACGTGCAGACATGCTCCCAGGTGCCTGTGGCAAGGGGAAGGAAATGCCATACACTGACCTGGAAGAGACCACAGGGCCCAGGCACAGTCTGAACCCTTCCCTCAACCCGGCGGTTTTGCTAGCAGGAGTTCAAGCCCAACGAACACAGCCCGGAGAGCCCTGGGGCAAAAACGGCTTCTGACGAACAATAGGTGCTTGCTGTGGAACACCTACCCCAAGTGGGGGTAGCCAGCTCAACAAAATGCCACACACCCAGGTGTAAGAAACAACATTGCCCAGGCATGGTCTAAGCCCCTCACCTCGTCCCTGTGCTTTGGGGAGCCGGAAGGACACCCGAGGCCCACGGCCCTGAGACCCCTTTGCAAAAAGCCGGCTTCCCACGGAAACAGTTTTCCTGAGGTGCAGACCCTATCCCAAGTGGTTGTGGCAAGGTAAAGCAAATGCCCTCCACTTCTCTGGAAGAAACCACAGTGCCCAGCCATGTTCTAAGCCCTCCCATTCTCCCTGGGCTTCTGGCAGCAGGAGTGAATAGAGAGGAGCAGAGCACTGGGACCCGTTTGACAAAAACCGGCTTCCCACGGGAAAGTCTTTCTCCACGTGCAGACATGCTCCCAGGTGCCTGTGGCAAGGGGAAGGAAATGCCATACACTGACCTGGAAGAGACCACAGGGCCCAGGCACAGTCTGAACCCTTCCCTCAACCCGGCGTATTTGCTAGCAGGAGCACAACCCCAACGAACACAGCCCGGAGACTCCTGGGGCAAAAACGGCTTCCGACGAACAATAGGGGCTTGCTGTGGAACACCTAAGTGGGGGTAGGCAGCTCAACAAAATACCACACACCCAGGTGTAAGAAACAACATTGCCCAGGCATGGTCTAAGCCCCTCACCTCGTCCCTGTGCTTTGGAGAGCCGGAGGGACACCCGAGGCCCACGGCCCTGAGACCCCTTTGCAAAAAGCCGGCTTCCCACGGAAAAAGTTTTCCTGAGGTGCAGACCCTCTCCCAAGTGGTTGTGGCAAGGTAAAGCCAATGCCCTCCACTTCTCTGGAAGAAACCACAGTGCCCAGCCATGTTCTAAGCCCTCCCATCCTCCCTGGGCTTCTGGCAGCAGGAGTGAAAAGAGAGGAGCAGAGCACTGGGACCCGTTTGACAAAAACTGGCTTCCCACGGGAAAGCCTTTCTCCACGTGCAGACATGCTCCGAGGTGCCTGTGGCAAGGGGAAGGAAATGCCATACACTGACCTGGAAGAGACCACAGCGCCCAGGCACTGCCTGAAGCCTTCCCTCAACCCGGCGGTTTTGCTAGCAGGAGTTCAACCCCAACGAACACAGCCCGGAGACCCCTGGGGCAAAAACGGCTTCCGACGAACAATAGGTGCTTGCTGTGGAACACCTATCCCAAGTGGGGGTAGCCAGCTCAACAAAATGCCACACACCCAGGTGTAAGAAACAACATTGCCCAGGCATGGTCTAAGCCCCTCACCTCGTCCCTGTGCTTTGGGGAGCGGGAGGGACACCCGAGGCCCACGGCCCTGAGACCCCTTTGCAAAAAGCCGGCTTCCCACGGAGACAGTTTTCCTGAGGTGTAGACCCTCTCCCAAGTGGTTGTGGCAAGGTAAAGCCAATGCCCTCCACTTCTGTGGAAGAAACCACAGTGCCCAGCCATGTTCTAAGCCCTCCCATCCTCCCTGGGCTTCTGGCAGCAGAAGTGAAAAGAGAGGAGCAGAGCACTGGGACCCGTTTGACAAAAACCGGCTTCCCACGGGAAAGTCTTTCTCCACGTGCAGACATGCTCCCAGGTGCCTGTGGCAAGGGGAAGGAAATGCCATACACTGACCTGGAAGAGACCACAGGGCCCAGGCACAGTCTGAACCCTTCCCTCAACCCGGCGGTTTTGCTAGCAGGAGTTCAAGCCCAACGAACACAGCCCGGAGAGCCCTGGGGCAAAAACGGCTTCTGACGAACAATAGGTGCTTGCTGTGGAACACCTACCCCAAGTGGGGGTAGCCAGCTCAACAAAATGCCACACACCGAGGTGTAAGAAACAATATTGCCCAGGCATGGTCTAAGCCCCTCACCTCGTCCCTGTGCTTTGGGGAGCCGGAAGGACACCCGAGGCCCAGGGCCCTGAGACCCCTTTGCAAAAAGCCGGCTTCCCACGGAAACAGTTTTCCTGAGGTGCAGACCCTATCCCAAGTGGTTGTGGCAAGGTAAAGCAAATGCCCTCCACTTCTCTGGAAGAAACCACAGTGCCCAGCCATGTTCTAAGCCCTCCCATTCTCCCTGGGCTTCTGGCAGCAGGAGTGAATAGAGAGGAGCAGAGCACTGGGACCCGTTTGACAAAAACCGGCTTCCCACGGGAAAGTCTTTCTCCACGTGCAGACATGCTCCCAGGTGCCTGTGGCAAGGGGAAGGAAATGCCATACACTGACCTGGAAGAGACCACAGGGCCCAGGCACAGTCTGAACCCTTCCCTCAACCCGGCGGTTTTGCTAGCAGGAGCACAACCCCAACGAACACAGCCCGGAGACTCCTGGGGCAAAAACGGCTTCCGACGAACAATAGGGGCTAGCTGTGGAACACCTATCCTAAGTGGGGGTAGGCAGCTCAACAAAATGCCACACACCCAGGTGTAAGAAACAACATTGCCCAGGCATGGTCTAAGCCCCTCACCTCGTCCCTGTGCTTTGGGGAGCCGGAGGGACACCCGAGGCCCACGGCCCTGAGACCCCTTTGCAAAAAGCCGGCTTCCCACGGAAACAGTTTTCCTGAGGTGCAGACCCTATCCCAAGTGGTTGTGGCAAGGTAAAGCAAATGCCCTCCACTTCTCTGGAAGAAACCACAGTGCCCAGCCATGTTCTAAGCCCTCCCATCCTCCCTGGGCTTCTGGCAGCAGGAGTGAAAAGAGAGGAGCAGAGCACTGGGACCCGTTTGACAAAAACCGGCTTCCCACGGGAAAGTCTTTCTCCACGAGCAGACATGCTCCCAGGTGCCTGTGGCAAGGGGAACGAAATGCCATACACTGACCTGGTAGAGACCACAGGGCCCAGGCACAGTCTGAACCCTTCCCTCAACCCGGCGGTTTTGCTAGCAGGAGTTCAAGGCCAACGAACACAGCCCGGAGACCCCTGGGGCAAAAACGGCTTCCGACGAACAATAGGTGCTTGCTGTGGAACACCTATCCCAAGTGGGGTTAGCCAGCTCAACAAAATGCCACACACCCAGGTGTAAGAAACAACATTGCCCAGGCATGGTCTAAGCCCCTCACCTCGTCCCTGTGCTTTGGGGAGCCGGAGGGACACCCGAGGCCCACGGCCCTGAGACCCCTTTGCAAAAAGCCGGCTTCCCACGGAAACAGTTTTCCTGAGGTGCAGACCCTATCCCAAGTGGTTGTGGCAAGGTAAAGCCAATGCCCTCCACTTCTCTGGAAGAAACCACAGTGCCAAGCCATGTTCTAAGCCCTCCCATCCTCCCTGGGCTTCTGGCAGCAGGAGTGAAAAGAGAGGAGCAGAGCACTGGGACCCGTTTGACAAAAACCGGCTTCCCACGGGAAAGCCTTTCTCCACGTGCAGACATGCTCCCAGGTGCCTGTGGCAAGGGGAAGGAAATGCCATACACTGACCTGGAAGAGACCACAGGGCCCAGGCACAGTCTGAACCCTTCCCTCAACCCGGCGGTTTTGCTAGCAGGAGTTCAAGCCCAACGAACACAGCCCGGAGACACCTGGGGCAAAAACGGCTTCCGACGAACAATAGGTGCTTGCTGTGGAACACCTATCCCAAGTGGGGGTAGCCAGCTCAACAAAATGCCACACACCCAGGTGTAAGAAACAACATTGCCCAGGCATGGTCTAAGCCCCTCACCTCGTCCCTGTGCTTTGGGGAGCCGGAGGGACACCCGAGGCCCACGGCCCTGAGACCCCTTTGCAAAAAGCCGGCTTCCCACGGAGACAGTTTTCCTGAGGTGTAGACCCTCTCCCAAGTGGTTGTGGCAAGGTAAAGCCAATGCCCTCCACTTCTGTGGAAGAAACCACAGTGCCCAGCCATGTTCTAAGCCCTCCCATCCTCCCTGGGCTTCTGGCAGCAGGAGTGAAAAGAGAGGAGCAGAGCACTGGGACCCGTTTGACAAAAACCGGCTTCCCACGGGAAAGTCTTTCTCCACGTGCAGACATGCTCCCAGGTGCCTGTGGCAAGGGGAAGGAAATGCCATACACTGACCTGGAAGAGACCACAGGGCCCAGGCACAGTCTGAACCCTTCCCTCAACCCGGCGGTTTTGCTAGCAGGAGTTCAAGCCCAACGAACACAGCCCGGAGAGCCCTGGGGCAAAAACGGCTTCTGACGAACAATAGGTGCTTGCTGTGGAACACCTACCCCAAGTGGGGGTAGCCAGCTCAACAAAATGCCACACACCGAGGTGTAAGAAACAATATTGCCCAGGCATGGTCTAAGCCCCTCACCTCGTCCCTGTGCTTTGGGGAGCCGGAAGGACACCCGAGGCCCAGGGCCCTGAGACCCCTTTGCAAAAAGCCGGCTTCCCACGGAAACAGTTTTCCTGAGGTGCAGACCCTATCCCAAGTGGTTGTGGCAAGGTAAAGCAAATGCCCTCCACTTCTCTGGAAGAAACCACAGTGCCCAGCCATGTTCTAAGCCCTCCCATTCTCCCTGGGCTTCTGGCAGCAGGAGTGAATAGAGAGGAGCAGAGCACTGGGACCCGTTTGACAAAAACCGGCTTCCCACGGGAAAGTCTTTCTCCACGTGCAGACATGCTCCCAGGTGCCTGTGGCAAGGGGAAGGAAATGCCATACACTGACCTGGAAGAGACCACAGGGCCCAGGCACAGTCTGAACCCTTCCCTCAACCCGGCGGTTTTGCTAGCAGGAGCACAACCCCAACGAACACAGCCCGGAGACTCCTGGGGCAAAAACGGCTTCCGACGAACAATAGGGGCTAGCTGTGGAACACCTATCCTAAGTGGGGGTAGGCAGCTCAACAAAATGCCACACACCCAGGTGTAAGAAACAACATTGCCCAGGCATGGTCTAAGCCCCTCACCTCGTCCCTGTGCTTTGGGGAGCCGGAGGGACAGCCGAGGCCCACGGCCCTGAGACCCCTTTGCAAAAAGCCGGCTTCCCACGGAAACAGTTTTCCTGAGGTGGAGACCCTATCCCAAGTGGTTGTGGCAAGGTAAAGCAAATGCCCTCCACTTCTCTGGAAGAAACCACAGTGCCCAGCCATGTTCTAAGCCCTCCCATCCTCCCTGGGCTTCTGGCAGCAGGAGTGAAAAGAGAGGAGCAGAGCACTGGGACCCGTTTGACAAAAACCGGCTTCCCACGGGAAAGTCTTTCTCCACGAGCAGACATGCTCCCAGGTGCCTGTGGCAAGGGGAACGAAATGCCATACACTGACCTGGTAGAGACCACAGGGCCCAGGCACAGTCTGAACCCTTCCCTCAACCCGGCGGTTTTGCTAGCAGGAGTTCAAGGCCAACGAACACAGCCCGGAGACCCCTGGGGCAAAAACGGCTTCCGACGAACAATAGGTGCTTGCTGTGAAACACCTATCCCAAGTGGGGTTAGCCAGCTCAACAAAATGCCACACACCCAGGTGTAAGAAACAACATTGCCCAGGCATGGTCTAAGCCCCTCACCTCGTCCCTGTGCTTTGGGGAGCCGGAGGGACACCCGAGGCCCACGGCCCTGAGACCCCTTTGCAAAAAGCCGGCTTCCCACGGAAACAGTTTTCCTGAGGTGCAGACCCTATCCCAAGTGGTTGTGGCAAGGTAAAGCCAATGCCCTCCACTTCTCTGGAAGAAACCACAGTGCCCAGCCATGTTCTAAGCCCTCCCATCCTCCCTGGGCTTCTGGCAGCAGGAGTGAAAAGAGAGGAGCAGAGCACTGGGACCCGTTTGACAAAAACCGGCTTCCCACGGGAAAGCCTTTCTCCACGTGCAGACATGCTCCCAGGTGCCTGTGGCAAGGGGAAGGAAATGCCATACACTGACCTGGAAGAGACCACAGGGCCCAGGCACAGTCTGAACCCTTCCCTCAACCCGGCGGTTTTGCTAGCAGGAGTTCAAGCCCAACGAACACAGCCCGGAGACACCTGGGGCAAAAACGGCTTCCGACGAACAATAGGTGCTTGCTGTGGAACACCTATCCCAAGTGGGGGTAGCCAGCTCAACAAAATGCCACACACCCAGGTGTAAGAAACAACATTGCCCAGGCATGGTCTAAGCCCCTCACCTCGTCCCTGTGCTTTGGGGAGCCGGAGGGACACCCGAGGCCCACGGCCCTGAGACCCCTTTGCAAAAAGCCGGCTTCCCACGGAGACAGTTTTCCTGAGGTGTAGACCCTCTCCCAAGTGGTTGTGGCAAGGTAAAGCCAATGCCCTCCACTTCTGTGGAAGAAACCACAGTGCCCAGCCATGTTCTAAGCCCTCCCATCCTCCCTGGGCTTCTGGCAGCAGGAATGAAAAGAGAGGAGAAGAGCACTGGGACCCGTTTGACAAAAACCGGCTTCCCACGGGAAAGTCTTTCTCCACGTGCAGACATGCTCCCAGGTGCCTGTGGCAAGGGGAAGGAAATGCCATACACTGACCTGGAAGAGACCACAGTGCCCAGGCACAGTCTGAACCCTTCCCTCAACCCGGCGGTTTTGCTAGCAGGAGTTCAAGCCCAACGAACACAGCCCGGAGACCCCTGGGGCAAAAACGGCTTCCGACGAACAATAGGTGCTTGCTGTGGAACACCTATCCCAAGTGGGGGTAGCCAGCTCAACAAAATGCCACACACCCAGGTGTAAGAAACAACATTGCCCAGGCATGGTCTAAGCCCCTCACCTCGTCCCTGTGCTTTGGGGAGCCGGAAGGACACCCGAGGCCCACGGCCCTGAGACCCCTTTGCAAAAAGCCGGCTTCCCACGGAAACAGTTTTCCTGAGGTGCAGACCCTATCCCAAGTGGTTGTGGCAAGGTAAAGCAAATGCCCTCCACTTCTCTGGAAGAAACCACAGTGCCCAGCCATGTTCTAAGCCCTCCCATCCTCCCTGGGCTTCTGGCAGCAGGAGTGAAAAGAGAGGAGCAGAGCACTGGGACCCGTTTGACAAAAACCGGCTTCCCACGGGAAAGTCTTTCTCCACGTGCAGACATGCTCCCAGGTGCCTGTGGCAAGGGGAAGGAAATGCCATACACTGACCTGGAAGAGACCACAGGGCCCAGGCACAGTCTGAACCCTTCCCTCAACCCGGCGGTTTTGCTAGCAGGAGTTCAAGCCCAACGAACACAGCCCGGAGACCCCTGGGGCAAAAACGGCTTCCGACGAACAATAGGTGCTTGCTGTGGAACACCTATCCCAAGTGGGGGTAGCCAGCTCAACAAAAAGCCACACACCCAGGTGTAAGAAACAACATTGCCCAGGCATGGTCTAAGCCCCTCACCTCGTCCCTGTGCTTTGGGGAGCCGGAGGGACACCCGAGGCCCACGGCCCTGAGACCCCTTTGCAAAAAGCCGGCTTCCCACGGAAACAGTTTTCCTGAGGTGCAAACCCTATCCCAAGTGGTTGTGGCAAGGTAAAGCAAATGCCCTCCACTTCTCTGGAAGAAACCCCAGTGCCCAGCCATGTTCTAAGCCCACCCATCCTCCCTGGGCTTCTGGCAGCAGGAGTGAAAAGTGAGGAGCATTGCACTGGGACCCGTTTGACGAAAACCGGCCTCCCACGGGAAAGTCTTTCTCCACGTGCAGACATGCTCCCAGGTGCCTGTGGCAAGGGGAAGGAAATGCCATACACTGACCTGGAAGAGACCACAGCGCCCAGGCACTGCCTGAACCCTTCCCTCAACCAGGCGGTTTTGCTAGCAGGAGTTCAACCCCAACGAACACAGCCCGGAGACCCCTGGGGCAAAAACGGCTTCCGACGAACAATAGGTGCTTGCTGTGGAACACCTATCCCAAGTGGGGGTAGCCAGCTCAACAAAATGCCACACACCCAGGTGTAAGAAACAACATTGCCCAGGCATGGTCTAAGCCCCTCACCTCGTCCCTGTGCTTTGGGGAGCCGGAGGGACACCCGAGGCCAACGGCCCTGAGACCCCTTTGCAAAAAGCCGGCTTCCCACGGAGACAGTTTTCCTGAGGTGTAGACCCTCTCCCAAGTGGTTGTGGCAAGGTAAAGCCAATGCCCTCCACTTCTGTGGAAGAAACCACAGTGCCCAGCCATGTTCTAAGCCCTCCCATCCTCCCTGGGCTTCTGGCAGCAGGAGTGAAAAGAGAGGAGCAGAGCACTGGGACCCGTTTGACAAAAACCGGCTTCCCACGGGAAAGTCTTTCTCCACGTGCAGACATGCTCCCAGGTGCCTGTGGCAAGGGGAAGGAAATGCCATACACTGACCTGGAAGAGACCACAGGGCCCAGGCACAGTCTGAACCCTTCCCTCAACCCGGCGGTTTTGCTAGCAGGAGTTCAAGCCCAACGAACACAGCCCGGAGAGCCCTGGGGCAAAAACGGCTTCGGACGAACAATAGGTGCTTGCTGTGGAACACCCAAGTGGGGGTAGGCAGCTCAACAAAATGCCACACACCCAGGTGTAAGAAACAACATTGCCCAGGCATGGTCTAAGCCCCTCACCTCGTCCCTGTGCTTTGGGGAGCCGGAAGGACACCCGAGGCCCAGGGCCCTGAGACCCCTTTGCAAAAAGCCGGCTTCCCACGGAAACAGTTTTCCTGAGGTGCAGACCCTATCCCAAGTGGTTGTGGCAAGGTAAAGCAAATGCCCTCCACTTCTCTGGAAGAAACCACAGTGCCCAGCCATGTTCTAAGCCCTCCCATTCTCCCTGGGCTTCTGGCAGCAGGAGTGAATAGAGAGGAGCAGAGCACTGGGACCCGTTTGACAAAAACCGGCTTCCCACGGGAAAGTCTTTCTCCACGTGCAGACATGCTCCCAGGTGCCTGTGGCAAGGGGAAGGAAATGCCATACACTGACCTGGAAGAGAGCACAGGGCCCAGGCACAGTCTGAACCCTTCCCTCAACCCGGCGGTTTTGCTAGCAGGAGCACAACCCCAACGAACACAGCCCGGAGACTCCTGGGGCAAAAACGGCTTCCGACGAACAATAGGGGCTTGCTGTGGAACACCTATCCTAAGTGGGGGTAGCCAGCTCAACAAAATGCCACACACCCAGGTGTAAGAAACAACATTGCCCAGGCATGGTCTAAGCCCCTCACCTCGTCCCTGTGCTTTGGGGAGCCGGAGGGACACCCGAGGCCCACGGCCCTGAGACCCCTTTGCAAAAAGCCGGCTTCCCACGGAAACAGTTTTCCTGAGGTGCAGACCCTATCCCAAGTGGTTGTGGCAAGGTAAAGCAAATGCCCTCCACTTCTCTGGAAGAAACCACAGTGCCCAGCCATGTTCTAAGCCCTCCCATCCTCCCTGGGCTTCTGGCAGCAGGAGTGAAAAGAGAGGAGCAGAGCACTGGGACCCGTTTGACAAAAACCGGCTTCCCACGGGAAAGCCTTTCTCCACGTGCAGACATGCTCCCAGGTGCCTGTGGCAAGGGGAAGGAAATGCCATACACTGACCTGGAAGAGACCACAGGGCCCAGGCACAGTCTGAACCCTTCCCTCAACCCGGCGGTTTTGCTAGCAGGAGTTCAAGCCCAACGAACACAGCCCGGAGAGCCCTGGGGCAAAAACGGCTTCCGACGAACAATAGGTGCTTGCTGTGGAACACCTATCCCAAGTGGGGGTAGCCAGCTCAACAAAATGCCACACACCCAGGTGTAAGAAACAACATTGCCCAGGCATGGTCTAAGCCCCTCACCTCGTCCCTGTGCTTTGGGGAGCCGGAGGGACACCCGAGGCCCACGGCCCTGAGACCCCTTTGCAAAAAGCCGGCTTCCCACGGAGACAGTTTTCCTGAGGTGTAGACCCTCTCCCAAGTGGTTGTGGCAAGGTAAAGCCAATTCCCTCCACTTCTCTGGAAGAAACCACAGTTTCCAGCCATGTTCTAAGCCCTCCCATCCTCCCTGGGCTTCTGGCAGCAGGAGTGAAAAGAGAGGAGCAGAGCACTGGGACCCGTTTGACAAAAACCGGCTTCCCACGGGAAAGTCTTTCTCCACGTGCAGACATGCTCCCAGGTGCCTGTGGCAAGGGGAAGGAAATGCCATACACTGACCTGGAAGAGACCACAGGGCCCAGGCACAGTCTGAACCCTTCCCTCAACCCGGCGGTTTTGCTAGCAGGAGTTCAAGCCCAACGAACACAGCCCGGAGAGCCCTGGGGCAAAAACGGCTTCGGACGAACAATAGGTGCTTGCTGTGGAACACCTAAGTGGGGGTAGGCAGCTCAACAAAATGCCACACACCCAGGTGTAAGAAACAACATTGCCCAGGCATGGTCTAAGCCCCTCACCTCGTCCCTGTGCTTTGGGGAGCCGGAAGGACACCCGAGGCCCAGGGCCCTGAGACCCCTTTGCAAAAAGCCGGCTTCCCACGGAAACAGTTTTCCTGAGGTGCAGACCCTATCCCAAGTGGTTGTGGCAAGGTAAAGCCAATGCCCTCCACTTCTGTGGAAGAAACCACAGTGCCCAGCCATGTTCTAAGCCCTCCCATTCTCCCTGGGCTTCTGGCAGCAGGAGTGAATAGAGAGGAGCAGAGCACTGGGACCCGTTTGACAAAAACCGGCTTCCCACGGGAAAGTCTTTCTCCACGTGCAGACATGCTCCCAGGTGCCTGTGGCAAGGGGAAGGAAATGCCATACACTGACCTGGAAGAGAGCACAGGGCCCAGGCACAGTCTGAACCCTTCCCTCAACCCGGCGGTTTTGCTAGCAGGAGCACAACCCCAACGAACACAGCCCGGAGACTCCTGGGGCAAAAACGGCTTCCGACGAACAATAGGGGCTTGCTGTGGAACACCTAACCTAAGTGGGGGTAGCCAGCTCAACAAAATGCCACACACCCAGGTGTAAGAAACAACATTGCCCAGGCATGGTCTAAGCCCCTCACCTCGTCCCTGTGCTTTGGGGAGCCGGAGGGACACCCGAGGCCCACGGCCCTGAGACCCCTTTGCAAAAAGCCGGCTTCCCACGGAAACAGTTTTCCTGAGGTGCAGACCCTATCCCAAGTGGTTGTGGCAAGGTAAAGCAAATGCCCTCCACTTCTCTGGAAGAAACCACAGTGCCCAGCCATGTTCTAAGCCCTCCCATCCTCCCTGGGCTTCTGGCAGCAGGAGTGAAAAGAGAGGAGCAGAGCACTGGGACCCGTTTGACAAAAACCGGCTTCCCACGGGAAAGCCTTTCTCCACGTGCAGACATGCTCCCAGGTGCCTGTGGCAAGGGGAAGGAAATGCCATACACTGACCTGGAAGAGACCACAGGGCCCAGGCACAGTCTGAACCCTTCCCTCAACCCGGCGGTTTTGCTAGCAGGAGTTCAAGCCCAACGAACACAGCCCGGAGACCCCTGGGGCAAAAACGGCTTCCGACGAACAATAGGTGCTTGCTGTGGAACACCTATCCCAAGTGGGGGTAGCCAGCTCAACAAAATGCCACACACCCAGGTGTAAGAAACAACATTGCCCAGGCATGGTCTAAGCCCCTCACCTCGTCCCTGTGCTTTGGGGAGCCGGAGGGACACCCGAGGCCCACGGCCCTGAGACCCCTTTGCAAAAAGCCGGCTTCCCACGGAGACAGTTTTCCTGAGGTGTAGACCCTCTCCCAAGTGGTTGTGGCAAGGTAAAGCCAATGCCCTCCACTTCTGTGGAAGAAACCACAGTGCCCAGCCATGTTCTAAGCCCTCCCATCCTCCCTGGGCTTCTGGCAGCAGGAGTGAAAAGAGAGGAGCAGAGCACTGGGACCCGTTTGACAAAAACCGGCTTCCCACGGGAAAGTCTTTCTCCACGTGCAGACATGCTCCCAGGTGCCTGTGGCAAGGGGAAGGAAATGCCATACACTGACCTGGAAGAGACCACAGGGCCCAGGCACAGTCTGAACCCTTCCCTCAACCCGGCGGTTTTGCTAGCAGGAGTTCAAGCCCAACGAACACAGCCCGGAGAGCCCTGGGTCAAAAACGGCTTCTGACGAACAATAGGTGCTTGCTGTGGAACACCTACCCCAAGTGGGGGTAGCCAGCTCAACAAAATGCCACACACCCAGGTGTAAGAAACAATATTGCCCAGGCATGGTCTAAGCCCCTCACCTCGTCCCTGTGCTTTGGGGAGCCGGAAGCACACCCGAGGCCCACGGCCCTGAGACCCCTTTGCAAAAAGCCGGCTTCCCACGGAAACAGTTTTCCTGAGGTGCAGACCCTATCCCAAGTGGTTGTGGCAAGGTAAAGCAAATGCCCTCCACTTCTCTGGAAGAAACCACAGTGCCCAGCCATGTTCTAAGCCCTCCCATTCTCCCTGGGCTTCTGGCAGCAGGAGTGAATAGAGAGGAGCAGAGCACTGGGACCCGTTTGACAAAAACCGGCTTCCCACGGGAAAGTCTTTCTCCACGTGCAGACATGCTCCCAGGTGCCTGTGGCAAGGGGAAGGAAATGCCATACACTGACCTGGAAGAGACCACAGTGCCCAGGCACAGTCTGAACCCTTCCCTCAACCCCGCGGTTTTGCTAGCAGGAGTTCAAGCCCAACGAACACAGCCCGGAGAGCCCAGGGGCAAAAACGGCTTCCGACGAACAATAGGTGCTTGCTGTGGAACACCTATCCCAAGTGGGGTTAGCCAGCTCAACAAAATGCCACACACCCAGGTGTAAGAAACAACATTGCCCAGGCATGGTCTAAGCCCCTCACCTCGTCCCTGTGCTTTGGGGAGCCGGAGGGACACCCGAGGCCCACGGCCCTAAGACCCCTTTGCAAAAAGCCGGCTTCCCACGGAAACAGTTTTCCGGAGGTGCAGACCCTATCCCAAGTGGTTGTGGCAAGGTAAAGCCAATGCCCTCCACTTCTCTGGAAGAAACCACAGTGCCCAGCCATGTTCTAAGCCCTCCCATCCTCCCTGGGCTTCTGGCAGCAGGAGTGAAAAGAGAGGAGCAGAGCACTGGGACCCGTTTGACAAAAACCGGCTTCCCACGGGAAAGCCTTTCTCCACGTGCAGACATGCTCCCAGGTGCCTGTGGCAAGGGGAAGGAAATGCCATACACTGACCTGGAAGAGACCACAGGGCCCAGGCACAGTCTGAACCCTTCCCTCACCCCGGCGGTTTTCCTAGCAGGAGTTCAAGCCCAACGAACACAGCCCGGAGACACCTGGGGCAAAAACGGCTTCCAACGAACAATAGGTGCTTGCTGTGGAACACCTATCCCAAGTGGGGGTAGCCAGCTCAACAAAATGCCACACACCCAGGTGTAAGAAACAACATTGCCCAGGCATGGTCTAAGCCCCTCACCTCGTCCCTGTGCTTTGGGGAGCCGGAGGGACAGCCGAGGCCCACGGCCCTGAGACCCCTTTGCAAAAAGCCGGCTTCCCACGGAAACAGTTTTCCTGAGGTGCAAACCCTATCCCAAGTGGTTGTGGCAAGGTAAAGCAAATGCCCTCCACTTCTCTGGAAGAAACCACAGTGCCCAGCCATGTTCTAAGCCCACCCATCCTCCCTGGGCTTCTGGCAGCAGGAGTGAAAAGAGAGGAGCATTGCACTGGGACCCGTTTGACGAAAACCGGCCTCCCACGGGAAAGTCTTTCTCCACGTGCAGACATGCTCCCAGGTGCCTGTGGCAAGGGGAAGGAAATGCCATACACTGACCTGGAAGAGACCACAGCGCCCAGGCACTGCCTGAACCCTTCCCTCAACCAGGCGGTTTTGCTAGCAGGAGTTCAACCCCAACGAACACAGCCCGGAGACCCCTGGGGCAAAAACGGCTTCCGACGAACAATAGGTGCTTGCTGTGGAACACCTATCCCAAGTGGGGGTAGCCAGCTCAACAAAATGCCACACACCCAGGTGTAAGAAACAACATTGCCCAGGCATGGTCTAAGCCCCTCACCTCGTCCCTGTGCTTTGGGGAGCCGGAGGGACACCCGAGGCCAACGGCCCTGAGACCCCTTTGCAAAAAGCCGGCTTCCCACGGAGACAGTTTTCCTGAGGTGTAGACCCTCTCCCAAGTGGTTGTGGCAAGGTAAAGCCAATGCCCTCCACTTCTCTGGAAGAAACCACAGTGCCCAGCCATGTTCTAAGCCCTCCCATTCTCCCTGGGCTTCTGGCAGCAGGAGTGAATAGAGAGGAGCAGAGCACTGGGACCCGTTTGACAAAAACCGGCTTCCCACGGGAAAGTCTTTCTCCACGTGCAGACATGCTCCCAGGTGCCTGTGGCAAGGGGAAGGAAATGCCATACACTGACCTGGAAGAGACCACAGGGCCCAGGCACAGTCTGAACCCTTCCCTCAACCCGGCGGTTTTGCTAGCAGGAGCACAACCCCAACGAACACAGCCCGGAGACTCCTGGGGCAAAAACGGCTTCCGACGAACAATAGGGGCTAGCTGTGGAACACCTATCCTAAGTGGGGGTAGGCCGCTCAACAAAATGCCACACACCCAGGTGTAAGAAACAACATTGCCCAGGCATGGTCTAAGCCCCTCACCTCGTCCCTGTGCTTTGGGGAGCCGGAGGGACACCCGAGGCCCACGGCCCTGAGACCCCTTTGCAAAAAGCCGGCTTCCCACGGAGACAGTTTTCCTGAGGTGCAGACCCTCTCCCAAGTGGTTGTGGCAAGGTAAAGCCAATGCCCTCCACTTCTCTGGAAGAAACCACAGTGCCCAGCCATGTTCTAAGCCCTCCCATCCTCCCTGGGCTTCTGGCAGCAGGAGTGAAAAGAGAGGAGCAGAGCACTGGGACCCGTTTGACAAAAACCGGCTTCCCACGGGAAAGCCTTTCTCCACGTGCAGACATGCTCCCAGGTGCCTGTGGCAAGGGGAAGGAAATGCCATACACTGACCTGGAAGAGACCACAGGGCCCAGGCACAGTCTGAACCCTTCCCTCAACCCGGCGGTTTTGCTAGCAGGAGTTCAAGCCCAACGAACACAGCCCGGAGACACCTGGGGCAAAAACGGCTTCCGACGAACAATAGGTGCTTGCTGTGGAACACCTATCCCAAGTGGGGGTAGCCAGCTCAACAAAATGCCACACACCCAGGTGTAAGAAACAACATTGCCCAGGCATGGTCTAAGCCCCTCACCTCGTCCCTGTGCTTTGGGGAGCCGGAGGGACACCCGAGGCCCACGGCCCTGAGACCCCTTTGCAAAAAGCCGGCTTCCCACGGAGACAGTTTTCCTGAGGTGTAGACCCTCTCCCAAGTGGTTGTGGCAAGGTAAAGCCAATGCCCTCCACTTCTGTGGAAGAAACCACAGTGCCCAGCCATGTTCTAAGCCCTCCCATCCTCCCTGGGCTTCTGGCAGCAGGAGTGAAAAGAGAGGAGAAGAGCACTGGGACCCGTTTGACAAAAACCGGCTTCCCACGGGAAAGTCTTTCTCCACGTGCAGACATGCTCCCAGGTGCCTGTGGCAAGGGGAAGGAAATGCCATACACTGACCTGGAAGAGAGCACAGAGCCCAGGCACAGTCTGAACCCTTCCCTCAACCCGGCGGTTTTGCTAGCAGGAGTTCAAGCCCAACGAACACAGCCCGGAGAGCCCAGGGGCAAAAACGGCTTCTGACGAACAATAGGTGCTTGCTGTGGAACACCTACCCCAAGTGGGGGTAGCCAGCTCAACAAAATGCCACACACCCAGGTGTAAGAAACAACATTGCCCAGGCATGGTCTAAGCCCCTCACCTCGTCCCTGTGCTTTGGGGAGCCGGAGGGACAGCCGAGGCCCACGGCCCTGAGACCCCTTTGCAAAAAGCCGGCTTCCCACGGAAACAGTTTTCCTGAGGTGCAGACCCTATCCCAAGTGGTTGTGGCAAGGTAAAGCAAATGCCCTCCACTTCTCTGGAAGAAACCACAGTGCCCAGCCATGTTCTAAGCCCTCCCATCCTCCCTGGGCTTCTGGCAGCAGGAGTGAAAAGAGAGGAGCAGAGCACTGGGACCCGTTTGACAAAAACCGGCTTCCCACGGGAAAGCCTTTCTCCACGTGCAGACATGCTCCCAGGTGCCTGTGGCAAGGGGAAGGAAATGCCATACACTGACCTGGAAGAGACCACAGTGCCCAGGCACAGTCTGAACCCTTCCCTCAACCCGGCGGTTTTGCTAGCAGGAGTTCAAGCCCAACGAACACAGCCCGGAGACCCCTGGGGCAAAAACGGCTTCCGACGAACAATAGGTGCTTGCTGTGGAACACCTATCCCAAGTGGGGGTAGCCAGCTCAACAAAATGCCACACACCCAGGTGTAAGAAACAACATTGCCCAGGCATGGTCTAAGCCCCTCACCTCGTCCCTGTGCTTTGGGGAGCCGGAAGGACACCCGAGGCCCACGGCCCTGAGACCCCTTTGCAAAAAGCCGGCTTCCCACGGAAACAGTTTTCCTGAGGTGCAGACCCTATCCCAAGTGGTTGTGGCAAGGTAAAGCAAATGCCCTCCACTTCTCTGGAAGAAACCACAGTGCCCAGCCATGTTCTAAGCCCTCCCATCCTCCCTGGGCTTCTGGCAGCAGGAGTGAAAAGAGAGGAGCAGAGCACTGGGACCCGTTAGACAAAAACCGGCTTCCCACGGGAAAGTCTTTCTCCACGTGCAGACATGCTCCCAGGTGCGTGTGGCAAGGGGAAGGAAATGCCATACACTGACCTGGAAGAGACCACAGGGCCCAGGCACAGTCTGAACCCTTCCCTCAACCCGGCGGTTTTGCTAGCAGGAGTTCAAGCCCAACGAACACAGCCCGGAGACCCCTGGGGCAAAAACGGCTTCCGACGAACAATAGGTGCTTGCTGTGGAACACCTACCCCAAGTGGGGGTAGCCAGCTCAACAAAATGCCACACACCCAGGTGTAAGAAACAACATTGCCCAGGCATGGTCTAAGCCCCTCACCTCGTCCCTGTGCTTTGGGGAGCCGGAGGGACACCCGAGGCCCACGGCCCTGAGACCCCTTTGCAAAAAGCCGGCTTCCCACGGAAACAGTTTTCCTGAGGTGCAAACCCTATCCCAAGTGGTTGTGGCAAGGTAAAGCAAATGCCCTCCACTTCTCTGGAAGAAACCCCAGTGCCCAGCCATGTTCTAAGCCCACCCATCCTCCCTGGGCTTCTGGCAGCAGGAGTGAAAAGAGAGGAGCATTGCACTGGGACCCGTTTGACGAAAACCGGCCTCCCACGGGAAAGTCTTTCTCCACGTGCAGACATGCTCCCAGGTGCCTGTGGCAAGGGGAAGGAAATGCCATACACTGACCTGGAAGAGACCACAGCGCCCAGGCACTGCCTGAACCCTTCCCTCAACCAGGCGGTTTTGCTAGCAGGAGTTCAACCCCAACGAACACAGCCCGGAGACCCCTGGGGCAAAAACGGCTTCCGACGAACAATAGGTGCTTGCTGTGGAACACCTATCCCAAGTGGGGGTAGCCAGCTCAACAAAATGCCACACACCCAGGTGTAAGAAACAACATTGCCCAGGCATGGTCTAAGCCCCTCACCTCGTCCCTGTGCTTTGGGGAGCCGGAGGGACACCCGAGGCCCACGGCCCTGAGACCCCTTTGCAAAAAGCCGGCTTCCCACGGAGACAGTTTTCCTGAGGTGTAGACCCTCTCCCAAGTGGTTGTGGCAAGGTAAAGCCAATGCCCTCCACTTCTGTGGAAGAAACCACAGTGCCCAGCCATGTTCTAAGCCCTCCCATCCTCCCTGGGCTTCTGGCAGCAGGAGTGAAAAGAGAGGAGCAGAGCACTGGGACCCGTTTGACAAAAACCGGCTTCCCACGGGAAAGTCTTTCTCCACGTGCAGACATGCTCCCAGGTGCCTGTGGCAAGGGGAAGGAAATGCCATACACTGACCTGGAAGAGACCACAGGGCCCAGGCACAGTCTGAACCCTTCCCTCAACCCGGCGGTTTTGCTAGCAGGAGTTCAAGCCCAACGAACACAGCCCGGAGAGCCCTGGGGCAAAAACGGCTTCGGACGAACAATAGGTGCTTGCTGTGGAACACCTACCCCAAGTGGGGGTAGCCAGCTCAACAAAATGCCACACACCCAGGTGTAAGAAACAACATTGCCCAGGCATGGTCTAAGCCCCTCACCTCGTCCCTGTGCTTTGGGGAGCCGGAAGGACACCCGAGGCCCACGGCCCTGAGACCCCTTTGCAAAAAGCCGGCTTCCCACGGAAACAGTTTTCCTGAGATGCAGACCCTATCCCAAGTGGTTGTGGCAAGGTAAAGCAAATGCCCTCCACTTCTCTGGAAGATACCACAGTGCCCAGCCATGTTCTAAGCCCTCCCATCCTCCCTGGGCTTCTGGCAGCAGGAGTGAAAAGAGAGGAGCAGAGCACTGGGACCCGTTTGACAAAAACCGGCTTCCAACGGGAAAGTCTTTCTCCACGTGCAGACATGCTCCCAGGTGCCTGTGGCAAGGGGAAGGAAATGCCATACACTGACCTGGAAGAGACCACAGTGCCCAGGCACAGTCTGAACCCTTCCCTCAACCCGGCGGTTTTGCTAGCAGGAGTTCAAGCCCAACGAACACAGCCCGGAGACCCCTGGGGCAAAAACGGCTTCCGACGAACAATAGGTGCTTGCTGTGGAACACCTATCCCAAGTGGGGGTAGCCAGCTCAACAAAATGCCACACACCCAGGTGTAAGAAACAACATTGCCCAGGCATGGTCTAAGCCCCTCACCTCGTCCCTGTGCTTTGGGGAGCCGGAAGGACACCCGAGGCCCACGGCCCTGAGACCCCTTTGCAAAAAGCCGGCTTCCCACGGAAACAGTTTTCCTGAGGTGTAGACCCTCTCCCAAGTGGTTGTGGCAAGGTAAAGCCAATGCCCTCCACTTCTGTGGAAGAAACCACAGTGCCCAGCCATGTTCTAAGCCCTCCCATCCTCCCTGGGCTTCTGGCAGCAGGAGTGAAAAGAGAGGAGCAGAGCACTGGGACCCGTTTGACAAAAACCGGCTTCCCACGGGAAAGTCTTTCTCCACGTGCAGACATGCTCCCAGGTGCCTGTGGCAAGGGGAAGGAAATGCCATACACTGACCTGGAAGAGACCACAGGGCCCAGGCACAGTCTGAACCCTTCCCTCAACCCGGCGGTTTTGCTAGCAGGAGTTCAAGCCCAACGAACACAGCCCGGAGAGCCCTGGGGCAAAAACGGCTTCGGACGAACAATAGGTGCTTGCTGTGGAACACCTACCCCAAGTGGGGGTAGCCAGCTCAACAAAATGCCACACACCCAGGTGTAAGAAACAACATTGCCCAGGCATGGTCTAAGCCCCTCACCTCGTCCCTGTGCTTTGGGGAGCCGGAAGGACACCCGAGGCCCAGGGCCCTGAGACCCCTTTGCAAAAAGCCGGCTTCCCACGGAAACAGTTTTCCTGAGGTGCAGACCCTATCCCAAGTGGTTGTGGCAAGGTAAAGCAAATGCCCTCCACTTCTCTGGAAGAAACCACAGTGCCCAGCCATGTTCTAAGCCCTCCCATTCTCCCTGGGCTTCTGGCGGCAGGAGTGAATAGAGAGGAGCAGAGCACTGGGACCCGTTTGACAAAAACCGGCTTCCCACGGGAAAGTCTTTCTCCACGTGAAGACATGCTCCCAGGTGCCTGTGGCAAGGGGAAGGAAATGCCATACACTGACCTGGAAGAGACCACAGGGCCCAGGCATAGTCTGAACCCTTCCCTCAACCCGGCGGTTTTGCTAGCAGGAGCACAACCCCAACGAACACAGCCCGGAGACCCCTGGGGCAAAAACGGCTTCCGACGAACAATAGGGGCTTGCTGTGGAACACCTACCCCAAGTGGGGGTAGCCAGCTCAACAAAATGCCACACACCCAGGTGTAAGAAACAACATTGCCCAGGCATGGTCTAAGCCCCTCACCTCGTCCCTGTGCTTTGGGGAGCCGGAGGGACCCCCGAGGCCCACGGCCCTGAGACCCCTTTGCAAAAAGCCGGCTTCCCACGGAAACAGTTTTCCTGAGGTGCAGACCCTATCCCAAGTGGTTGTGGCAAGGTAAAGCAAATGCCCTCCACTTCTCTGGAAGAAACCCCAGTGCCCAGCCATGTTCTAAGCCCACCCATCCTCCCTGGGCTTCTGGCAGCAGGAGTGAAAAGAGAGGAGCAGAGCACTGGGACCAGCTTGACAAAAACCGGCTTCCCACGGGAAAGTCTTTCTCCACGTGCAGACATGCTCCCAGGTGCCTGTGGCAAGGGGAAGGAAATGCCATACACTGACCTGGAAGAGACCACAGGGCCCAGGCACAGTCTGAACCCTTCCCTCAACCCGGCGGTTTTGCTAGCAGGAGTTCAAGCCCAACGAACACAGCCTGGAGACCCCTGGTGCAAAAACGGCTTCCGACGAACAATAGGTGCTTGCTGTGGAACACCTATCCCAAGTGGGGGTAGCCAGCTCAACAAAATGCCACACACCCAGGTGTAAGAAACAACATTGCCCAGGCATGGTCTAAGCCCCTCACCTCGTCCCTGTGCTTTGGGGAGCCGGAGGGACACCCGAGGCCCACGGCCCTGAGACCCCTTTGCAAAAAGCCGGCTTCCCACGGAGACAGTTTTCCTGAGGTGTAGACCCTCTCCCAAGTGGTTGTGGCAAGGTAAAGCCAATTCCCTCCACTTCTCTGGAAGAAACCACAGTGCCCAGCCATGTTCTAAGCCCTCCCATCCTCCCTGGGCTTCTGGCAGGAAGAGTGAAAAGAGGAGCAGAGCACTGGGACCCGTTTGACAAAAACCGGCTTCCCACGGGAAAGTCTTTCTCCACGTGCAGACATGCTCCCAGGTGCCTGTGGCAAGGGGAAGGAAATGCCATACACTGACCTGGAAGAGACCACAGGGCCCAGGCACAGTCTGAACCCTTCCCTCAACCCGGCGGGTTTGCTAGCAGGAGTTCAACCCCAACGAACACAGCCCGGAGACCCCTGGGGCAATAACGGCTTCCGACGAACAATAGGTGCTTGCTGTGGAACACCTATCCCAAGTGGGGGTAGCCAGCTCAACAAATTGCCACACACCCAGGTGTAAGAAACAACATTGTCCAGCCATGGTCTAAGCCCCTCACCTCGTCCCTGTGGTTTGGGGAGCCGGAGGGACAGCCGAGGCCCACGGCCCTAAGACCCCTTTGCAAAAAGCCGGCTTCCCACGGAAACAGTTTTCCTGAGGTGCAGACCCTCTCTCAAGTGGTTGTGGCAAGGTAAAGCAAATGCCCTCCAATTCTCTGGAAGAAACCACAGTGCCCAGCCATGTTCTAAGCCCTCCCATCCTCCCTGGGCTTCTGGCAGCAGGAGTGAAAAGAGAGGAGCAGAGCACTGGGACCCGTTTGACAAAACCGGCTTCCCACGGGAAAGTCTTTCTCCACGTGCAGACATGCTCCCATGTGCCTGTGGCAAGGGGAAGGAAATGCCATACACTGACCTGGAAGAGACCACAGGGCCCAGGCATAGTCTGAACCCTTCCCTCAACCCGGCGGTTTTGCTAGCAGGAGTTGAAGCCCAACGAACACAGCCCGGAGACCCCTGGGGCAAAAACGGCTTCTGACGAACAATACGTGCTTGCTGTGGAACACCTACCCCAAGTGGGGGTAGCCAGCTCAACAAAATGCCACACACCCAGGTGTAAGAAACAACATTGCCCATGCATGGTCTAAGCCCCTCACCTCGTCCCTGTGCTTTGGGGAGCCGGAGGGACAACCGAGGCCCACGGCCCTGAGACCCCTTTGCAAAAAGCCGGCTTCCCACGGAAACAGTTTTCCTGAGGTGCAGACCCTATCCCAAGTGGTTGTGGCAAGGTAAAGCAAATGCCCTCCACTTCTCTGGAAGAAACCCCAGTGCCCAGCCATGTTCTAAGCCCACCCATCCTCCCTGGGCTTCTGGCAGCAGGAGTGAAAAGAGAGGAGCAGAGCACTGGGACCCGTTTGACAAAAACCGGCCTCCCACGGGAAAGTCTTTCTCCACGTGCAGACATGCTCCCAGGTGCCTGTGGCAATGGGAAGGAAATGCCATACACTGACCTGGAAGAGACCACAGGGCCCAGGCACTGCCTGAACACTTCCCTCAACCCGGCGGTTTTGCTATCAGGAGTTCAAGCCCAACGAACACAACCCGGAGACCCCTGGGGCAAAAACGGCTTCCGACGAACAATAGGTGCTTGCTGTGGAACACCTATCCCAAGTGGGGGTAGCCAGCTCAACAAAATGCCACACACCCAGGTGTAAGAAACAACATTGCCCAGGCATGGTCTAAGCCCCTCACCTCGTCCCTGTGCTTTGGGGAGCCGGAGGGACACCCGAGGCCCACGGCCCTGAGACCCCTTTGCAAAAAGCCGGCTTCCCACGGAGACAGTTTTCCTGAGGTGTAGACCCTCTCCCAAGTGGTTGTGGCAAGGTAAAGCCAATGCCCTCCACTTCTCTGGAAGAAACCACAGTGCCCAGCCATGTTCTAAGCCCTCCCATCCTCCCTGGGCTTCTGGCAGCAGGAGTGAAAAGAGAGGAGCAGAGCACTGGGACCCGTTTGACAAAAACCGGCTTCCCACGGGAAAGTCTTTCTCCACGTGCAGACATGCTCCCAGGTGCCTGTGGCAAGGGGAAGGAAATGCCATACACTGACCTGGAAGAGACCACAGGGCCCAGGCACAGTCTGAACCCTTCCCTCAACCCGGCGGTTTTGCTAGCAGGAGTTGAAGACAAACGAACACAGCCCGGAGACCCCTGGGGCAAAAACGGCTTCCGACGAACAATAGGTGCTTGCTGTGGAACACCTATCCCAAGTGGGGGTAGCCAGCTCAACAAAATGCCACACACCCAGGTGTAAGAAACAACATTGCCCAGGCATGGTCTAAGCCCCTCACCTCGTCCCTGTGCTTTGGGGAGCCGGAGGGACCCCCGAGGCCCACGGCCCTGAGACCCCTTTGCAAAAAGCCGGCTTCCCACGGAAACAGTTTTCCTGAGGTGCAGACCCTATCCCAAGTGGTTGTGGCAAGGTAAAGCAAATGCCCTCCACTTCTCTGGAAGAAACCACAGTGCCCAGCCATGTTCTAAGCCCACCCATCCTCCCTGGGCTTCTGGCAGCAGGAGTGAAAAGAGAGGAGCAGAGCACTGGGACCAGCTTGACAAAAACCGGCTTCCCACGGGAAAGTCTTTCTCCACGTGCAGACATGCTCCCAGGTGCCTGTGGCAAGGGGAAGGAAATGCCATACACTGACCTGGAAGAGACCACAGGGCCCAGGCACAGTCTGAACCCTTCCCTCAACCCGGCGGTTTTGCTAGCAGGAGTTCAAGCCCAACGAACACAGCCTGGAGACCCCTGGTGCAAAAACGGCTTCCGACGAACAATAGGTGCTTGCTGTGGAACACCTATCCCAAGTGGGGGTAGCCAGCTCAACAAAATGCCACACACCCAGGTGTAAGAAACAACATTGCCCAGGCATGGTCTAAGCCCCTCACCTCGTCCCTGTGCTTTGGGGAGCCGGAGGGACACCCGAGGCCCACGGCCCTGAGACCCCTTTGCAAAAAGCCGGCTTCCCACGGAGACAGTTTTCCTGAGGTGTAGACCCTCTCCCAAGTGGTTGTGGCAAGGTAAAGCCAATTCCCTCCACTTCTCTGGAAGAAACCACAGTGCCCAGCCATGTTCTAAGCCCTCCCATCCTCCCTGGGCTTCTGGCAGGAAGAGTGAAAAGAGGAGCAGAGCACTGGGACCCGTTTGACAAAAACCGGCTTCCCACGGGAAAGTCTTTCTCCACGTGCAGACATGCTCCCAGGTGCCTGTGGCAAGGGGAAGGAAATGCCATACACTGACCTGGAAGAGACCACAGGGCCCAGGCACAGTCTGAACCCTTCCCTCAACCCGGCGGGTTTGCTAGCAGGAGTTCAACCCCAACGAACACAGCCCGGAGACCCCTGGGGCAATAACGGCTTCCGACGAACAATAGGTGCTTGCTGTGGAACACCTATCCCAAGTGGGGGTAGCCAGCTCAACAAATTGCCACACACCCAGGTGTAAGAAACAACATTGTCCAGCCATGGTCTAAGCCCCTCACCTCGTCCCTGTGGTTTGGGGAGCCGGAGGGACAGCCGAGGCCCACGGCCCTAAGACCCCTTTGCAAAAAGCCGGCTTCCCACGGAAACAGTTTTCCTGAGGTGCAGACCCTCTCTCAAGTGGTTGTGGCAAGGTAAAGCAAATGCCCTCCAATTCTCTGGAAGAAACCACAGTGCCCAGCCATGTTCTAAGCCCTCCCATCCTCCCTGGGCTTCTGGCAGCAGGAGTGAAAAGAGAGGAGCAGAGCACTGGGACCCGTTTGACAAAACCGGCTTCCCACGGGAAAGTCTTTCTCCACGTGCAGACATGCTCCCAGGTGCCTGTGGCAAGGGGAAGGAAATGCCATACACTGACCTGGAAGAGACCACAGGGCCCAGGCATAGTCTGAACCCTTCCCTCAACCCGGCGGTTTTGCTAGCAGGAGTTCAAGCCCAACGAACACAGCCCGGAGACCCCTGGGGCAAAAACGGCTTCTGACGAACAATACGTGCTTGCTGTGGAACACCTACCCCAAGTGGGGGTAGCCAGCTCAACAAAATGCCACACACCCAGGTGTAAGAAACAACATTGCCCAGGCATGGTCTAAGCCCCTCACCTCGTCCCTGTGCTTTGGGGAGCCGGAGGGACACCCGAGGCCCACGGCCCTGAGACCCCTTTGCAAAAAGCCGGCTTCCCACGGAAACAGTTTTCCTGAGGTGCAGACCCTATCCCAAGTGGTTGTGGCAAGGTAAAGCAAATGCCCTCCACTTCTCTGGAAGAAACCCCAGTGCCCAGCCATGTTCTAAGCCCACCCATCCTCCCTGGGCTTCTGGCAGCAGGAGTGAAAAGAGAGGAGCAGAGCACTGGGACCCGTTTGACAAAAACCGGCCTCCCACGGGAAAGTCTTTCTCCACGTGCAGACATGCTCCCAGGTGCCTGTGGCAATGGGAAGGAAATGCCATACACTGACCTGGAAGAGACCACAGGGCCCAGGCACTGCCTGAACACTTCCCTCAACCCGGCGGTTTTGCTATCAGGAGTTCAAGCCCAACGAACACAACCCGGAGACCCCTGGGGCAAAAACGGCTTCCGACGAACAATAGGTGCTTGCTGTGGAACACCTATCCCAAGTGGGGGTAGCCAGCTCAACAAAATGCCACACACCCAGGTGTAAGAAACAACATTGCCCAGGCATGGTCTAAGCCCCTCACCTCGTCCCTGTGCTTTGGGGAGCCGGAGGGACACCCGAGGCCCACGGCCCTGAGACCCCTTTGCAAAAAGCCGGCTTCCCACGGAGACAGTTTTCCTGAGGTGTAGACCCTCTCCCAAGTGGTTGTGGCAAGGTAAAGCCAATGCCCTCCACTTCTCTGGAAGAAACCACAGTGCCCAGCCATGTTCTAAGCCCTCCCATCCTCCCTGGGCTTCTGGCAGCAGGAGTGAAAAGAGAGGAGCAGAGCACTGGGACCCGTTTGACAAAAACCGGCTTCCCACGGGAAAGTCTTTCTCCACGTGCAGACATGCTCCCAGGTGCCTGTGGCAAGGGGAAGGAAATGCCATACACTGACCTGGAAGAGACCACAGGGCCCAGGCACAGTCTGAACCCTTCCCTCAACCCGGCGGTTTTGCTAGCAGGAGTTGAAGACAAACGAACACAGCCCGGAGACCCCTGGGGCAAAAACGGCTTCCGACGAACAATAGGTGCTTGCTGTGGAACACCTATCCCAAGTGGGGGTAGCCAGCTCAACAAAATGCCACACAGGCAGGTGTAAGAAACAACATTGCCCATGCATGGTCTAAGCCCCTCACCTCGTCCCTGTGCTTTGGGGAGCCGGAGGGACACCCGAGGCCCACGGCCCTGAGACCCCTTTGCAAAAAGCCGGCTTCCCACGGAAACAGTTTTCCTGAGGTGCAGACCCTATCCCAAGTGGTTGTGGCAAGGTAAAGCAAATGCCCTCCACTTCTCTGGAAGAAACCCCAGTGCCCAGCCATGTTCTAAGCCCACCCATCCTCCCTGGGCTTCTGGCAGCAGGAGTGAAAAGAGAGGAGCAGAGCACTGGGACCCGTTTGACAAAAACCGGCCTCCCACGGGAAAGTCTTTCTCCACGTGCAGACATGCTCCCAGGTGCCTGTGGCAATGGGAAGGAAATGCCATACACTGACCTGGAAGAGACCACAGGGCCCAGGCACTGCCTGAACACTTCCCTCAACCCGGCGGTTTTGCTATCAGGAGTTCAAGCCCAACGAACACAACCCGGAGACCCCTGGGGCAAAAACGGCTTCCGACGAACAATAGGTGCTTGCTGTGGAACACCTATCCCAAGTGGGGGTAGCCAGCTCAACAAAATGCCACACACCCAGGTGTAAGAAACAACATTGCCCAGGCATGGTCTAAGCCCCTCACCTCGTCCCTGTGCTTTGGGGAGCCGGAGGGACACCCGAGGCCCACGGCCCTGAGACCCCTTTGCAAAAAGCCGGCTTCCCACGGAGACAGTTTTCCTGAGGTGTAGACCCTCTCCCAAGTGGTTGTGGCAAGGTAAAGCCAATGCCCTCCACTTCTCTGGAAGAAACCACAGTGCCCAGCCATGTTCTAAGCCCTCCCATCCTCCCTGGGCTTCTGGCAGCAGGAGTGAAAAGAGAGGAGCAGAGCACTGGGACCCGTTTGACAAAAACCGGCTTCCCACGGGAAAGTCTTTCTCCACGTGCAGACATGCTCCCAGGTGCCTGTGGCAAGGGGAAGGAAATGCCATACACTGACCTGGAAGAGACCACAGGGCCCAGGCACAGTCTGAACCCTTCCCTCAACCCGGCGGTTTTGCTAGCAGGAGTTGAAGACAAACGAACACAGCCCGGAGACCCCTGGGGCAAAAACGGCTTCCGACGAACAATAGGTGCTTGCTGTGGAACACCTATCCCAAGTGGGGGTAGCCAGCTCAACAAAATGCCACACAGCCAGGTGTAAGAAACAACATTGCCCATGCATGGTCTAAGCCCCTCACCTCGTCCCTGTGCTTTGGGGAGCCGGAGGGACACCCGAGGCCCACGGCCCTGAGACCCCTTTGCAAAAAGCCGGCTTCCCACGGAAACAGTTTTCCTGAGGTGCAAACCCTATCCCAAGTGGTTGTGGCAAGGTAAAGCAAATGCCCTCCACTTCTCTGGAAGAAACCCCAGTGCCCAGCCATGTTCTAAGCCCACCCATCCTCCCTGGGCTTCTGGCAGCAGGAGTGAAAAGAGAGGAGCAGAGCACTGGGACCCGTTTGACAAAAACCGGCTTCCCACGGGAAAGTCTTTCTCCACGTGCAGACATGCTCCCAGGTGCCTGTGGCAAGGGGAAGGAAATGCCATACACTGACCTGGAAGAGACCACAGGGCCCAGGCACAGTCTGAACCCTTCCCTCAACCCGGCGGTTTTGCTAGCAGGAGTTCAACCCCAACGAACACAGCCCGGAGACCCCTGGTGCAAAAACGGCTTCCGACGAACAATAGGTGCTTGCTGTGGAACACCTATCCCAAGTGGGGGTAGCAAGCTCAACAAAATGCCACACACCCAGGTGTAAGAAACAACATTGCCCAGGCATGGTCTAAGCCCCTCACCTCGTCCCTGTGCTTTGGGGAGCCGGAGGGACACCCGAGGCCTACGGCCCTGAGACCCCTTTGCAAAAAGCCGGCTTCCCACGGAAGCAGTTTTCCTGAGGTGCAGACCCTATCCCAAGTGGTTGTGGCAAGGTAAAGCAAATGCCCTCCACTTCTCTGGAAGAAACCCCAGTGCCCAGCCATGTTCTAAGCCCACCCATCCTCCCTGGGCTTCTGGCAGCAGGAGTGAAAAGAGAGGAGCAGAGCACTGGGACCCGTTTGACAAAAACCGGCCTCCCACGGGAAAGTCTTTCTCCACGTGCAGACATGCTCCCAGGTGCCTGTGGCAATGGGAAGGAAATGCCATACACTGACCTGGAAGAGACCACAGGGCCCAGGCACTGCCTGAACACTTCCCTCAACCCGGCGGTTTTGCTATCAGGAGTTCAAGCCCAACGAACACAACCCGGAGACCCCTGGGGCAAAAACGGCTTCCGACGAACAATAGGTGCTTGCTGTGGAACACCTATCCCAAGTGGGGGTAGCCAGCTCAACAAAATGCCACACACCCAGGTGTAAGAAACAACATTGCCCAGGCATGGTCTAAGCCCCTCACCTCGTCCCTGTGCTTTGGGGAGCCGGAGGGACACCCGAGGCCCACGGCCCTGAGACCCCTTTGCAAAAAGCCGGCTTCCCACGGAAACAGTTTTCCTGAGGTGCAGACCCTATCCCAAGTGGTTGTGGCAAGGTAAAGCAAATGCCCTCCACTTCTCTGGAAGAAACCCCAGTGCCCAGCCATGTTCTAAGCCCACCCATCCTCCCTGGGCTTCTGGCAGCAGGAGTGAAAAGAGAGGAGCAGAGCACTGGGACCCGTTTGACAAAAACCGGCCTCCCACGGGAAAGTCTTTCTCCACGTGCAGACATGCTCCCAGGTGCCTGTGGCAATGGGAAGGAAATGCCATACACTGACCTGGAAGAGACCACAGGGCCCAGGCACTGCCTGAACACTTCCCTCAACCCGGCGGTTTTGCTATCAGGAGTTCAAGCCCAACGAACACAACCCGGAGACCCCTGGGGCAAAAACGGCTTCCGACGAACAATAGGTGCTTGCTGTGGAACACCTATCCCAAGTGGGGGTAGCCAGCTCAACAAAATGCCACACACCCAGGTGTAAGAAACAACATTGCCCAGGCATGGTCTAAGCCCCTCACCTCGTCCCTGTGCTTTGGGGAGCCGGAGGGACACCCGAGGCCCACGGCCCTGAGACCCCTTTGCAAAAAGCCGGCTTCCCACGGAGACAGTTTTCCTGAGGTGTAGACCCTCTCCCAAGTGGTTGTGGCAAGGTAAAGCCAATGCCCTCCACTTCTCTGGAAGAAACCACAGTGCCCAGCCATGTTCTAAGCCCTCCCATCCTCCCTGGGCTTCTGGCAGCAGGAGTGAAAAGAGAGGAGCAGAGCACTGGGACCCGTTTGACAAAAACCGGCTTCCCACGGGAAAGTCTTTCTCCACGTGCAGACATGCTCCCAGGTGCCTGTGGCAAGGGGAAGGAAATGCCATACACTGACCTGGAAGAGACCACAGGGCCCAGGCACAGTCTGAACCCTTCCCTCAACCCGGCGGTTTTGCTAGCAGGAGTTGAAGACAAACGAACACAGCCCGGAGACCCCTGGGGCAAAAACGGCTTCCGACGAACAATAGGTGCTTGCTGTGGAACACCTATCCCAAGTGGGGGTAGCCAGCTCAACAAAATGCCACACAGCCAGGTGTAAGAAACAACATTGCCCATGCATGGTCTAAGCCCCTCACCTCGTCCCTGTGCTTTGGGGAGCCGGAGGGACACCCGAGGCCCACGGCCCTGAGACCCCTTTGCAAAAAGCCGGCTTCCCACGGAAACAGTTTTCCTGAGGTGCAAACCCTATCCCAAGTGGTTGTGGCAAGGTAAAGCAAATGCCCTCCACTTCTCTGGAAGAAACCCCAGTGCCCAGCCATGTTCTAAGCCCACCCATCCTCCCTGGGCTTCTGGCAGCAGGAGTGAAAAGAGAGGAGCAGAGCACTGGGACCCGTTTGACAAAAACCGGCTTCCCACGGGAAAGTCTTTCTCCACGTGCAGACATGCTCCCAGGTGCCTGTGGCAAGGGGAAGGAAATGCCATACACTGACCTGGAAGAGACCACAGGGCCCAGGCACAGTCTGAACCCTTCCCTCAACCCGGCGGTTTTGCTAGCAGGAGTTCAACCCCAACGAACACAGCCCGGAGACCCCTGGTGCAAAAACGGCTTCCGACGAACAATAGGTGCTTGCTGTGGAACACCTATCCCAAGTGGGGGTAGCAAGCTCAACAAAATGCCACACACCCAGGTGTAAGAAACAACATTGCCCAGGCATGGTCTAAGCCCCTCACCTCGTCCCTGTGCTTTGGGGAGCCGGAGGGACACCCGAGGCCTACGGCCCTGAGACCCCTTTGCAAAAAGCCGGCTTCCCACGGAAGCAGTTTTCCTGAGGTGCAGACCCTATCCCAAGTGGTTGTGGCAAGGTAAAGCAAATGCCCTCCACTTCTCTGGAAGAAACCCCAGTGCCCAGCCATGTTCTAAGCCCACCCATCCTCCCTGGGCTTCTGGCAGCAGGAGTGAAAAGAGAGGAGCAGAGCACTGGGACCCGTTTGACAAAAACCGGCCTCCCACGGGAAAGTCTTTCTCCACGTGCAGACATGCTCCCAGGTGCCTGTGGCAATGGGAAGGAAATGCCATACACTGACCTGGAAGAGACCACAGGGCCCAGGCACTGCCTGAACACTTCCCTCAACCCGGCGGTTTTGCTATCAGGAGTTCAAGCCCAACGAACACAACCCGGAGACCCCTGGGGCAAAAACGGCTTCCGACGAACAATAGGTGCTTGCTGTGGAACACCTATCCCAAGTGGGGGTAGCCAGCTCAACAAAATGCCACACACCCAGGTGTAAGAAACAACATTGCCCAGGCATGGTCTAAGCCCCTCACCTCGTCCCTGTGCTTTGGGGAGCCGGAGGGACACCCGAGGCCCACGGCCCTGAGACCCCTTTGCAAAAAGCCGGCTTCCCACGGAGACAGTTTTCCTGAGGTGTAGACCCTCTCCCAAGTGGTTGTGGCAAGGTAAAGCCAATGCCCTCCACTTCTCTGGAAGAAACCACAGTGCCCAGCCATGTTCTAAGCCCTCCCATCCTCCCTGGGCTTCTGGCAGCAGGAGTGAAAAGAGAGGAGCAGAGCACTGGGACCCGTTTGACAAAAACCGGCTTCCCACGGGAAAGTCTTTCTCCACGTGCAGACATGCTCCCAGGTGCCTGTGGCAAGGGGAAGGAAATGCCATACACTGACCTGGAAGAGACCACAGGGCCCAGGCACAGTCTGAACCCTTCCCTCAACCCGGCGGTTTTGCTAGCAGGAGTTGAAGACAAACGAACACAGCCCGGAGACCCCTGGGGCAAAAACGGCTTCCGACGAACAATAGGTGCTTGCTGTGGAACACCTATCCCAAGTGGGGGTAGCCAGCTCAACAAAATGCCACACAGCCAGGTGTAAGAAACAACATTGCCCATGCATGGTCTAAGCCCCTCACCTCGTCCCTGTGCTTTGGGGAGCTGGAGGGACACCCGAGGCCCACGGCCCTGAGACCCCTTTGCAAAAAGCCGGCTTCCCACGGAAACAGTTTTCCTGAGGTGCAGACCCTATCCCAAGTGGTTGTGGCAAGGTAAAGCAAATGCCCTCCACTTCTCTGGAAGAAACCCCAGTGCCCAGCCATGTTCTAAGCCCACCCATCCTCCCTGGGCTTCTGGCAGCAGGAGTGAAAAGAGAGGAGCAGAGCACTGGGACCCGTTTGACAAAAACCGGCTTCCCACGGGAAAGTCTTTCTCCACGTGCAGACATGCTCCCAGGTGCCTGTGGCAAGGGGAAGGAAATGCCATACACTGACCTGGAAGAGACCACAGGGCCCAGGCACAGTCTGAACCCTTCCCTCAACCCGGCGGTTTTGCTAGCAGGAGTTCAACCCCAACGAACACAGCCCGGAGACCCCTGGTGCAAAAACGGCTTCCGACGAACAATAGGTGCTTGCTGTGGAACACCTATCCCAAGTGGGGGTAGCAAGCTCAACAAAATGCCACACACCCAGGTGTAAGAAACAACATTGCCCAGGCATGGTCTAAGCCCCTCACCTCGTCCCTGTGCTTTGGGGAGCCGGAGGGACACCCGAGGCCTACGGCCCTGAGACCCCTTTGCAAAAAGCCGGCTTCCCACGGAAGCAGTTTTCCTGAGGTGCAGACCCTATCCCAAGTGGTTGTGGCAAGGTAAAGCAAATGCCCTCCACTTCTCTGGAAGTAACCACAGTGCCCAGGCATGTTCTAAGGCCTCCCAATCTCCCTGGGCTTCTGGCAGCAGGAGTGAAAAGAGAGGAGTAGAGCACTGGGACCCGTTTGACAAAACCGGCTTCCCACGGGAAAGTCTTTCTCCACGTGCAGACATGCTCCCAGGTGCCTGTGGCAAGGGGAAGGAAATGCCATGCACTGACCTGGAAGAGACCACAGGGCCCAGGCACAGTCTGAACCCTTCCCTCAACCCGGCGGTTTTGCTAGCAGGAGTTCAAGCCCAACGAACACAGCCCGGAGAGCCCTGGGGCAAAAACGGCTTCCGACGAACAATAGGTGCTTGCTGTGGAACACCTATCCCAAGTGGGGGTAGCCAGCTCAACAAAATGCCACACACCCAGGTGTAAGAAACAACATTGCCCAGGCATGGTCTAAGCCCCTCACCTCGTCCCTGTGCTTTGGGGAGCCGGAGGGACACCCGATGCCCACGGCACTGAGACCCCTTTGCAAAAAGCCGGCTTCCCACGGAAGCAGTTTTCCTGAGGTGCAGACCCTATCCCAAGTGGTTGTGGCAAGGTAAAGCAAATGCCCTCCACTTCTCTGGAAGTAACCACAGTGCCCAGGCATGTTCTAAGGCCTCCCATCCTCCCTGGGCTTCTGGCAGCAGGAGTGAAAAGAGAGGAGCAGAGCACTGGGACCCGTTTGACAAAAACCGGCTTCCCACGGGAAAGTCTTTCTCCACGTGCAGACATACTCCCAGGTGCCTGTGGCAAGGGGAAGGAAATGCCATACACTGACCTGGAAGAGACCACAGGGCCCCGGCACAGTCTGAACCCTTCCCTCAACCCGGCGGTTTTGCTAGCAGGAGTTCAACCCCAACGAACACAGCCCGGAGACCCCTGGGGCAATAACGGCTTCCGAGGAACAATAGGTGCTTGCTGTGGAACACCTATCCCAAGTGGGGGTAGCCAGCTCAACAAAATGCCACACACCCAGGTGTAAGAAACAACATTGTCCAGCCATGGTCTAAGCCCCTCACCTCGTCCCTGTGGTTTGAGGAGCCGGAGGGACAGCCGAGGCCCACGGCCCTGAGACCCCTTTGCAAAAAGCCGGCTTCCCACGGAAACAGTTTTCCTGAGGTGCAGACCCTCTCACAAGTGGTTGTGGCAAGGTAAAGCAAATGCCCTCCTATTCTCTGGTAGTAACCACAGTGCCCAGGCATGTTCTAAGCCCTCCCATCCTCCCTGGGCTTCTGGCAGGAGGAGTGAAAAGAGAGGAGCAGAGCACTGGGACCCGTTTGACAAAAACCGGCTTCCCACGGGAAAGTCTTTCTCCACGTGCAGACATGCTCCCAGGTGCCTGTGGCAAGGGGAAGGAAATGCCATACACTGACCTGGAAGAGACCACAGGGCCCAGGCACAGTCTGAACCCTTCCCTCAACCCGGCGGTTTTGCTAGCAGGAGTTCAACCCCAACGAACACAGCCCGGAGACCCCTGGGGCAATAACGGCTTCCGACGAACAATAGGTGCTTGCTGTGGAACACCTATCCCAAGTGGGGGTAGCCAGCTCAACAAAATGCCACACACCCAGGTGTAAGAAACAACATTGCCCAGGCATGGTCTAAGCCCCTCACCTCGTCCCTGTGCTTTGGGGAGCCGGAGGGACACCCGAGGCCCACGGCCCTGAGACCCCTTTGCAAAAAGCCGGCTTCCCACGGAGACAGTTTTCCTTAGGTGTAGACCCTCTCCCAAGTGGTTGTGGCAAGGTAAAGCCAATTCCCTCCACTTCTCTGGAAGAAACCACAGTGCCCAGCCATGTTCTAAGCCCTCCCATCCTCCCTGGGCTTCTGGCAGGAAGAGTGAAAAGAGAGGAGCAGAGCACTGGGACCCGTTTGACAAAAACCGGCTTCCCACGGGAAAGTCTTTCTCCACGTGCAGACATGCTCCCAGGTGCCTGTGGCAAGGGGAAGGAAATGCCATACACTGACCTAGAAGAGACCACAGGGCCCAGGCACAGTCTGAACCCTTCCCTCAACCCGGCGGTTTTGCTAGCAGGAGTTCAACCCCAACGAACACAGCCCGGAGACCCCTGGGGCAATAACGGCTTCCGACGAACAATAGGTGCTTGCTGTGGAACACCTATCCCAAGTGGGGGTAGCCAGCTCAACAAAATGCCACACACCCAGGTGTAAGAAACAACATTGTCCAGCCATGGTCTAAGCCCCTCACCTCGTCCCTGTGGTTTGGGGAGCCGGAGGGACACCCGAGTCCCACGGCCCTGAGACCCCTTTGCAAAAAGCCGGCTTCCCACGGAAACAGTTTTCCTGAGGTGCAGACCCTCTCACAAGTGGTTGTGGCAAGGTAAAGCAAATGCCCTCCAATTCTCTGGAAGAAACCCCAGTGCCCAGCCATGTTCTAAGCCCACCCATCCTCCCTGGGCTTCTGGCAGCAGGAGTGAAAAGAGAGGAGCAGAGCACTGGGACCCGTTTGACAAAAACCGACCTCCCACGGGAAAGTCTTTCTCCACGTGCAGACATGCTCCCAGGTGCCTGTGGCAATGGGAAGGAAATGCCATACACTGACCTAGAAGAGACCACAGGGCCCAGGCACTGCCTGAACACTTCCCTCAACCCGGCGGTTTTGCTAGCAGGAGTTCAAGCCCAACGAACACAACCCGGAGACCCCTGGGGCAAAAACGGCTTCCGACGAACAATAGGTGCTTGCTGTGGAACTCCTACCCCAAGTGGGGGTAGCCAGCTCAACAAAATGCCACACACCCAGGTGTAAGAAACAACATTGCCCAGGCATGGTCTAAGCCCCTCACCTCGTCCCTGTGCTTTGGGGAGCCGGAGGGACACCCGAGGCCCACGGCCCTGAGACCCCTTTGCAAAAAGCCGGCTTCCCACGGAAACAGTTTTCCTGAGGTGCAGACCCTATCCCAAGTGGTTGTGGCAAGGTAAAGCAAATGCCCTCCACTTCTCTGGAAGAAACCCCAGTGCCCAGCCATGTTCTAAGCCCACCCATCCTCCCTGGGCTTCTGGCAGCAGGAGTGAAAAGAGAGGAGCAGAGCACTGGGACCAGCTTGACAAAAACCGGCTTCCCACGGGAAAGTCTTTCTCCACGTGCAGACATGCTCCCAGGTGCCTGTGGCAAGGGGAAGGAAATGCCATACACTGACCTGGAAGAGACCACAGGGCCCAGGCACAGTCTGAACCCTTCCCTCAACCCGGCGGTTTTGCTAGCAGGAGTTCAAGCCCAACGAACACAGCCCGGAGACCCCTGGTGCAAAAACGGCTTCCGACGAACAATAGGTGCTTGCTGTGGAACACCTATCCCAAGTGGGGGTAGCCAGCTCAACAAAATGCCACACACCCAGGTGTAAGAAACAACATTGCCCAGGCATGGTCTAAGCCCCTCACCTCGTCCCTGTGCTTTGGGGAGCCGGAGGGACACCCGAGGCCTACGGCCCTGAGACCCCTTTGCAAAAAGCCGGCTTCCCACGGAAGCAGTTTTCCTGAGGTGCAGACCCTATCCCAAGTGGTTGTGGCAAGGTAAAGCAAATGCCCTCCACTTCTCTGGAAGTAACCACAGTGCCCAGGCATGTTCTAAGGCCTCCCAATCTCCCTGGGCTTCTGGCAGCAGGAGTGAAAAGAGAGGAGCAGAGCACTGGGACCCGTTTGACAAAACCGGCTTCCCACGGGAAAGTCTTTCTCCACGTGCAGACATGCTCCCAGGTGCCTGTGGCAAGGGGAAGGAAATGCCATGCACTGACCTGGAAGAGACCACAGGGCCCAGGCACAGTCTGAACCCTTCCCTCAACCCGGCGGTTTTGCTAGCAGGAGTTCAAGCCCAACGAACACAGCCCGGAGACCCCTGGGGCAATAACGGCTTCCGACGAACAATAGGTGCTTGCTGTGGAACACCTATCCCAAGTGGGGGTAGCCAGCTCAACAAAATGCCACACACCCAGGTGTAAGAAACAACATTGTCCAGCCATGGTCTAGCCCCTCACCTCGTCCCTGTGGTTTGGGGAGCCGGAGGGACACCCGAGGCCCACGGCCCTGAGATCCCTTTGCAAAAAGCCGGCTTCCCACGGAAACAGTTTTCCTGAGGTGCAGACCCTCTCACAAGTGGTTGTGGCAAGGTAAAGCAAATGCCCTCCAATTCTCTGGAAGAAACCACAGTGCCCAGCCATGTTCTAAGCCCTCCCATCCTCCCTGGGCTTCTGGCAGCAGGAGTGAAAAGAGAGGAGCAGAGCACTGGGACCCGTTTGACAAAACCGGCTTCCCACGGGAAAGTCTTTCTCCACGTGCAGACATGCTCCCAGGTGCCTGTGGCAAGGGGAAGGAAATGCCATACACTGACCTGGAAGAGACCACAGGGCCCAGGCATAGTCTGAACCCTTCCCTCAACCCGGCGGTTTTGCTAGCAGGAGTTCAACCCCAACGAACACAGCCCGGAGACCCCTGGGGCAAAAACGGCTTCCGACGAACAATAGGTGCTTGCTGTGGAACACCTATCCCAAGTGGGGTAGCCAGCTCAACAAAATGCCACACACCCAGGTGTAAGAAACAACATTGCCCAGGCATGGTCTAAGCCCCTCACCTCGTCCCTGTGCTTTGGGGAGCCGGAGGGTCACCCGAGGCCCACGGCCCTGAGACCCCTTTGCAAAAAGCCGGCTTCCCACGGAAACAGTTTTCCTGAGGTGCAGACCCTATCCCAAGTGGTTGTGGCAAGGTAAAGCAAATGCCCTCCACTTCTCTGGAAGAAACCCCAGTGCCCAGCCATGTTCTAAGCCCACCCATCCTCCCTGGGCTTCTGGCAGCAGGAGTGAAAAGAGAGGAGCAGAGCACTGGGACCAGCTTGACAAAAACCGGCCTCCCACGGGAAAGTCTTTCTCCACGTGCAGACATGCTCCCAGGTGCCTGTGGCAAGGGGAAGGAAATGCCATACACTGACCTGGAAGAGACCACAGGGCCCAGGCACAGTCTGAACCCTTCCCTCAACCCGGCGGTTTTGCTAGCAGGAGTTCAAGCCCAACGAACACAGCCCGGAGACCCCTGGTGCAAAAACGGCTTCCGACGAACAATAGGTGCTTGCTGTGGAACACCTATCCCAAGTGGGGGTAGCCAGCTCAACAAAATGCCACACACCCAGGTGTAAGAAACAACATTGCCCAGGCATGGTCTAAGCCCCTCACCTCGTCCCTGTGCTTTGGGGAGCCGGAGAGACACCCGAGGCCCACGGCCCTGAGACCCCTTTGCAAAAAGCCGGCTTCCCACGGAAGCAGTTTTCCTGAGGTGCAGACCCTATCCCAAGTGGTTGTGGCAAGGTAAAGCAAATGCCCTCCACTTCTCTGGTAGTAACCACAGTGCCCAGGCATGTTCTAAGGCCTCCCAATCTCCCTGGGCTTCTGGCAGGAGGAGTGAAAAGAGAGGAGCAGAGCACTGGGACCCGTTTGACAAAAACCGGCTTCCCACGGGAAAGTCTTTCTCCACGTGCAGACATGCTCCCAGGTGCCTGTGGCAAGGGGAAGGAAATGCCATACACTGACCTGGAAGAGACCACAGGGCCCAGGCACAGTCTGAACCCTTCCCTCAACCCGGCGGTTTTGCTAGCAGGAGTTCAACCCCAACGAACACAGCCCGGAGACCCCTGGTGCAAAAACGGCTTCCGACGAACAATAGGTGCTTGCTGTGGAACACCTATCCCAAGTGGGGGTAGCCAGCTCAACAAAATGCCACACACCCAGGTGTAAGAAACAACATTGCCCAGGCATGGTCTAAGCCCCTCACCTCGTCCCTGTGCTTTGGGGAGCCGGAGGGACACCCGAGGCCCACGGCCCTGAGACCCCTTTGCAAAAAGCCGGCTTCCCACGGAGACAGTTTTCCTGAGGTGTAGACCCTCTCCCAAGTGGTTGTGGCAAGGTAAAGCCAATTCCCTCCACTTCTCTGGAAGAAACCACAGTGCCCAGCCATGTTCTAAGCCCTCCCATCCTCCCTGGGCTTCTGGCAGGAAGAGTGAAAAGAGAGGAGCAGAGCACTGGGACCCGTTTGACAAAAACCGGCTTCCCACGGGAAAGTCTTTCTCCACGTGCAGACATGCTCCCAGGTGCCTGTGGCAAGGGGAAGGAAATGCCATACACTGACCTGGAAGAGACCACAGGGCCCAGGCATAGTCTGAACCCTTCCCTCAACCCGGCGGTTTTGCTAGCAGGAGTTCAAGCCCAACGAACACAGCCCGGAGACCCCTGGGGCAAAAACGGCTTCTGACGAACAATAGGTGCTTGCTGTGGAACACCTACCCCAAGTGGGGGTAGCCAGCTCAACAAAATGCCACACACCCAGGTGTAAGAAACAACATTGCCCAGGCATGGTCTAAGCCCCTCACCTCGTCCCTGTGCTTTGGGGAGCCGGAGGGACACCCGAGGCCCACGGCCCTGAGACCCCTTTGCAAAAAGCCGGCTTCCCACGGAAAGAGTTTTCCTGAGGTGCAGACCCTATCCCAAGTGGTTGTGGCAAGGTAAAGCAAATGCCCTCCACTTCTCTGGAAGAAACCCCAGTGCCCAGCCATGTTCTAAGCCCACCATCCTCCCTGGGCTTCTGGCAGCAGGAGTGAAAAGAGAGGAGCAGAGCACTGGGACCCGTTTGACAAAAACCGGCCTCCCACGGGAAAGTCTTTCTCCACGTGCAGACATGCTCCCAGGTGCCTGTGGCAATGGGAAGGAAATGCCATACACTGACCTGGAAGAGACCACAGGGCCCAGGCACTGCCTGAACACTTCCCTCAACCCGGCGGTTTTGCTAGCAGGAGTTCAAGCCCAACGAACACAACCCGGAGACCCCTGGGGCAAAAACGGCTTCCGACGAACAATAGGTGCTTGCTGTGGAACACCTATCCCAAGTGGGGGTAGCCAGCTCAACAAAATGCCACACACCCAGGTGTAAGAAACAACATTGCCCAGGCATGGTCTAAGCCCCTCACCTCGACCCTGTGCTTTGGGGAGCCGGAGGGACACCCGAGGCCCACGGCCCTGAGACCCCTTTGCAAAAAGCCGGCTTCCCACGGAGACAGTTTTCCTGAGGTGTAGACCCTCTCCCAAGTGGTTGTGGCAAGGTAAAGCCAATGCCCTCCACTTCTCTGGAACAAACCCCAGTGCCCAGCTATGTTCTAAGCCCACCCATCCTCCCTGGGCTTCTGACAGCAGGAGTGAAAAGAGAGGAGCAGAGCACTGGGACCCGTTTGACAAAAACCGGCTTCCCACGGGAAAGTCTTTCTCCACGTGCAGACATGCTCCCAGGTGCCTGTGGCAAGGGGAAGGAAATGCCATACACTGACCTGGAAGAGACCACAGGGCCCAGGCACAGTCTGAACCCTTCCCTCAACCCGGCGGTTTTGCTAGCAGGAGTTCAAGCCCAACGAACACAGCCCGGAAACCCCTGGTGCAAAAACGGCTTCCGACGAACAATAGGTGCTTGCTGTGGAACACCTATCCCAAGTGGGGGTAGCCAGCTCAACAAAATGCCACACACCCAGGTGTAAGAAACAACATTGCCCAGGCATGGTCTGAGCCCCTCACCTCGTCCCTGTGCTTTGGGGAGCCGGAGGGACACCCGAGGTCCACGGCCCTGAGACCCCTTTGCAAAAAGCCGGCTTCCCACGGAGACAGTTTTCCTGAGGTGTAGACCCTCTCCCAAGTGGTTGTGGCAAGGTAAAGCCAATTCCCTCCACTTCTCTGGAAGAAACCACAGTGCCCAGCCATGTTCTAAGCCCTCCCATCCTCCCTGGGCTTCTGGCAGGAAGAGTGAAAAGAGAGGAGCAGAGCACTGGGACCCGTTTGACAAAAACCGGCTTCCCACGGGAAAGTCTTTCTCCACGTGCAGACATGCTCCCAGGTGCCTGTGGCAAGGGGAAGGAAATGCCATACACTGACCTGGAAGAGACCACAGGGCCCAGGCATAGTCTGAACCCTTCCCTCAACCCGGCGGTTTTGCTAGCAGGAGTTCAAGCCCAACGAACACAGCCCGGAGACCCCTGGGGCAAAAACGGCTTCTGACGAACAATAGGTGCTTGCTGTGGAACACCTACCCCAAGTGGGGGTAGCCAGCTCAACAAAATGCCACACACCCAGGTGTAAGAAACAACATTGCCCAGGCATGGTCTAAGCCCCTCACCTCGTCCCTGTGCTTTGGGGAGCCGGAGGGACACCCGAGGCCCACGGCCCTGAGACCCCTTTGCAAAAAGCCGGCTTCCCACGGAAACAGTTTTCCTGAGGTGCAGACCCTATCCCAAGTGGTTGTGGCAAGGTAAAGCAAATGCCCTCCACTTCTCTGGAAGAAACCCCAGTGCCCAGCCATGTTCTAAGCCCACCCATCCTCCCTGGGCTTCTGGCAGCAGGAGTGAAAAGAGAGGAGCAGAGCACTGGGACCCGTTTGACAAAAACCGGCCTCCCACGGGAAAGTCTTTCTCCACGTGCAGACATGCTCCCAGGTGCCTGTGGCAATGGGAAGGAAATGCCATACACTGACCTGGAAGAGACCACAGGGCCCAGGCACTGCCTGAACACTTCCCTCAACCCGGCGGTTTTGCTAGCAGGAGTTCAAGCCCAACGAACACAACCCGGAGACCCCTGGGGCAAAAACGGCTTCCGACGACAATAGGTGCTTGCTGTGGAACACCTATCCCAAGTGGGGGTAGCCAGCTCAACAAAATGCCACACACCCAGGTGTAAGAAACAACATTGCCCAGGCATGGTCTAAGCCCCTCACCTCGTCCCTGTGCTTTGGGGAGCCGGAGGGACACCCGAGGCCCACGGCCCTGAGACCCCTTTGCAAAAAGCCGGCTTCCCACGGAGACAGTTTTCCTGAGGTGTAGACCCTCTCCCAAGTGGTTGTGGCAAGGTAAAGCCAATGCCCTCCACTTCTCTGGAACAAACCCCAGTGCCCAGCTATGTTCTAAGCCCACCCATCCTCCCTGGGCTTCTGACAGCAGGAGTGAAAAGAGAGGAGCAGAGCACTGGGACCCGTTTGACAAAAACCGGCTTCCCACGGGAAAGTCTTTCTCCACATGCAGACATGCTCCCAGGTGCCTGTGGCAAGGGGAAGGAAATGCCATACACTGACCTGGAAGAGACCACAGGGCCCAGGCACAGTCTGAACCCTTCCCTCAACCCGGCGGTTTTGCTAGCAGGAGTTCAAGCCCAACGAACACAGCCCGGAAACCCCTGGTGCAAAAACGGCTTCCGACGAACAATAGGTGCTTGCTGTGGAACACCTATCCCAAGTGGGGGTAGCCAGCTCAACAAAATGCCACACACCCAGGTGTAAGAAACAACATTGTCCAGCCATGGTCTAAGCCCCTCACCTCGTCCCTGTGGTTTGGGGAGCCGGAGGGACAGCCGAGGCCCACGGCCCTGAGACCCCTTTGCAAAAAGCCGGCTTCCCACGGAAACAGTTTTCCTGAGGTGCAGACCCTCTCACAAGTGGTTGTGGCAAGGTAAAACAAATGCCCTCCAATTCTCTGGAAGAAACCACAGTGCCCAGCCATGTTCTAAGCCCTCCCATCCTCCCTGGGCTTCTGGCAGCAGGAGTGAAAAGAGAGGAGCAGAGCACTGGGACCCGTTTGACAAAACCGGCTTCCCACGGGAAAGTCTTTCTCCACGTGCAGACATGCTCCCAGGTGCCTGTGGCAAGGGGAAGGAAATGCCATACACTGACCTGGAAGAGACCACAGGGCCCAGGCATAGTCTGAACCCTTCCCTCAACCCGGCGGTTTTGCTAGCAGGAGTTCAACCCCAACGAACACAGCCCGGAGACCCCTGGGGCAAAAACGGCTTCCGACGAACAATAGGTGCTTGCTGTGGAACACCTATCCCAAGTGGGGTAGCCAGCTCAACAAAATGCCACACACCCAGGTGTAAGAAACAACATTGCCCAGCCATGGTCTAAGCCCCTCACCTCGTCCCTGTGCTTTGGGGAGCCGGAGGGACACCCGAGGCCCACGGCCCTGAGACCCCTTTGCAAAAAGCCGGCTTCCCACGGAGACAGTTTTCCTGAGGTGTAGACCCTCTCCCAAGTGGTTGTGGCAAGGTAAAGCCAATGCCCTCCACTTCTCTGGAAGAAACCACAGTGCCCAGCCATGTTCTAAGCCCTCCCATCCTCCCTGGGCTTCTGGCAGCAGGAGTGAAAAGAGAGGAGCAGAGCACTGGGACCCGTTTGACAAAAACCGGCTTCCCACGGGAAAGTCTTTCTCCACGTGCAGACATGCTCCCAGGTGCCTGTGGCAAGGGGAAGGAAATGCCATACACTGACCTGGAAGAGACCACAGGGCCCAGGCACAGTCTGAACCCTTCCCTCAACCCGGCGGTTTTGCTAGCAGGAGTTGAAGACCAACGAACACAGCCCGGAGACCCCTGGGGCAAAAACGGCTTCCGACGAACAATAGGTGCTTGCTGTGGAACACCTATCCCAAGTGGGGGTAGCCAGCTCAACAAAATGCCACACACCCAGGTGTAAGAAACAACATTGCCCATGCATGGTCTAAGCCCCTCACCTCGTCCCTGTGCTTTGGGGAGCCGGAGGGACACCCGAGGCCCACGGCCCTGAGACCCCTTTGCAAAAAGCCGGCTTCCCACGGAAACAGTTTTCCTGAGGTGCAGACCCTATCCCAAGTGGTTGTGGCAAGGTAAAGCAAATGCCCTCCACTTCTCTGGAACAAACCCCAGTGCCCAGCTATGTTCTAAGCCCACCCATCCTCCCTGGGCTTCTGGCAGCAGGAGTGAAAAGAGAGGAGCAGAGCACTGGGACCCGTTTGACAAAAACCGGCTTCCCACGGGAAAGTCTTTCTCCACGTGCAGACATGCTCCCAGGTGCCTGTGGCAAGGGGAAGGAAATGCCATACACTGACCTGGAAGAGACCACAGGGCCCAGGCACAGTCTGAACCCTTCCCTCAACCCGGCGGTTTTGCTAGCAGGAGTTCAAGCCCAACGAACACAGCCCGGAGACCCCTGGGGCAAAAACGGCTTCCGACGAACAATACGTGCTTGCTGTGGAACACCTATCCCAAGTGGGGGTAGCCAGCTCAACAAAATGCCACACACCCAGGTGTAAGAAACAACATTGCCCAGGCATGGTCTAAGCCCCTCAACTCGTCCCTGTGCTTTGGGGAGCCGGAGGGACACCCGAGGCCTATGGCCCTGAGACCCCTTTGCAAAAAGCCGGCTTCCCACGGAAGCAGTTTTCCTGAGGTGCAGACCCTATCCCAAGTGGTTGTGGCAAGGTAAAGCAAATGCCCTCCACTTCTCTGGAAGTAACCACAGTGCCCAGGCATGTTCTAAGGCCTCCCAATCTCCCTGGGCTTCTGGCAGCAGGAGTGAAAAGAGAGGAGCAGAGCACTGGGACCCGTTTGACAAAAACCGGCTTCCCACGGGAAAGTCTTTCTCCACGTGCAGACATGCTCCCAGGTGCCTGTGGCAAGGGGAAGGAAATGCCATACACTGACCTGGAAGAGACCACAGGGCCCAGGCACAGTCTGAACCCTTCCCTCAACCCGGCGGTTTTGCTAGCAGGAGTTCAAGCCCAACGAACACAGCCCGGAGACCCCTGGTGCAAAAACGGCTTCCGACGAACAATAGGTGCTTGCTGTGGAACACCTATCCCAAGTGGGGGTAGCCAGCTCAACAAAATGCCACACACCCAGGTGTAAGAAACAACATTGCCCAGGCATGGTCTAAGCCCCTCACCTCGTCCCTGTGCTTTGGGGAGCCGGAGGGACACCCGAGGCCCACGGCCCTGAGACCCCTTTGCAAAAAGCCGGCTTCCCACGGAAGCAGTTTTCCTGAGGTGCAGACCCTATCCCAAGTGGTTGTGGCAAGGTAAAGCAAATGCCCTCCACTTCTCTGGTAGTAACCACAGTGCCCAGGCATGTTCTAAGGCCTCCCAATCTCCCTGGGCTTCTGGCAGGAGGAGTGAAAAGAGAGGAGCAGAGCACTGGGACCCGTTTGACAAAAACCGGCTTCCCACGGGAAAGTCTTTCTCCACGTGCAGACATGCTCCCAGGTGCCTGTGGCAAGGGGAAGGAAATGCCATACACTGACCTGGAAGAGACCACAGGGCCCAGGCACAGTCTGAACCCTTCCCTCAACCCGGCGGTTTTGCTAGCAGGAGTTCAACCCCAACGAACACAGCCCGGAGACCCCTGGTGCAAAAACGGCTTCCGACGAACAATAGGTGCTTGCTGTGGAACACCTATCCCAAGTGGGGGTAGCCAGCTCAACAAAATGCCACACACCCAGGTGTAAGAAACAACATTGCCCAGGCATGGTCTAAGCCCCTCACCTCGTCCCTGTGCTTTGGGGAGCCGGAGGGACACCCGAGGCCCACGGCCCTGAGACCCCTTTGCAAAAAGCCGGCTTCCCACGGAGACAGTTTTCCTGAGGTGTAGACCCTCTCCCAAGTGGTTGTGGCAAGGTAAAGCCAATTCCCTCCACTTCTCTGGAAGAAACCACAGTGCCCAGCCATGTTCTAAGCCCTCCCATCCTCCCTGGGCTTCTGGCAGGAAGAGTGAAAAGAGAGGAGCAGAGCACTGGGACCCGTTTGACAAAAACCGGCTTCCCACGGGAAAGTCTTTCTCCACGTGCAGACATGCTCCCAGGTGCCTGTGGCAAGGGGAAGGAAATGCCATACACTGACCTGGAAGAGACCACAGGGCCCAGGCATAGTCTGAACCCTTCCCTCAACCCGGCGGTTTTGCTAGCAGGAGTTCAAGCCCAACGAACACAGCCCGGAGACCCCTGGGGCAAAAACGGCTTCTGACGAACAATAGGTGCTTGCTGTGGAACACCTACCCCAAGTGGGGGTAGCCAGCTCAACAAAATGCCACACACCCAGGTGTAAGAAACAACATTGCCCAGGCATGGTCTAAGCCCCTCACCTCGTCCCTGTGCTTTGGGGAGCCGGAGGGACACCCGAGGCCCACGGCCCTGAGACCCCTTTGCAAAAAGCCGGCTTCCCACGGAAAAAGTTTTCCTGAGGTGCAGACCCTATCCCAAGTGGTTGTGGCAAGGTAAAGCAAATGCCCTCCACTTCTCTGGAAGAAACCCCAGTGCCCAGCCATGTTCTAAGCCCACCATCCTCCCTGGGCTTCTGGCAGCAGGAGTGAAAAGAGAGGAGCAGAGCACTGGGACCCGTTTGACAAAAACCGGCCTCCCACGGGAAAGTCTTTCTCCACGTGCAGACATGCTCCCAGGTGCCTGTGGCAATGGGAAGGAAATGCCATACACTGACCTGGAAGAGACCACAGGGCCCAGGCACTGCCTGAACACTTCCCTCAACCCGGCGGTTTTGCTAGCAGGAGTTCAAGCCCAAGGAACACAACCCGGAGACCCCTGGGGCAAAAACGGCTTCCGACGAACAATAGGTGCTTGCTGTGGAACACCTATCCCAAGTGGGGGTAGCCAGCTCAACAAAATGCCACACACCCAGGTGTAAGAAACAACATTGCCCAGGCATGGTCTAAGCCCCTCACCTCGACCCTGTGCTTTGGGGAGCCGGAGGGACACCCGAGGCCCACGGCCCTGAGACCCCTTTGCAAAAAGCCGGCTTCCCACGGAGACAGTTTTCCTGAGGTGTAGACCCTCTCCCAAGTGGTTGTGGCAAGGTAAAGCCAATGCCCTCCACTTCTCTGGAACAAACCCCAGTGCCCAGCTATGTTCTAAGCCCACCCATCCTCCCTGGGCTTCTGACAGCAGGAGTGAAAAGAGAGGAGCAGAGCACTGGGACCCGTTTGACAAAAACCGGCTTCCCACGGGAAAGTCTTTCTCCACGTGCAGACATGCTCCCAGGTGCCTGTGGCAAGGGGAAGGAAATGCCATACACTGACCTGGAAGAGACCACAGGGCCCAGGCACAGTCTGAACCCTTCCCTCAACCCGGCGGTTTTGCTAGCAGGAGTTCAAGCCCAACGAACACAGCCCGGAAACCCCTGGTGCAAAAACGGCTTCCGACGAACAATAGGTGCTTGCTGTGGAACACCTATCCCAAGTGGGGGTAGCCAGCTCAACAAAATGCCACACACCCAGGTGTAAGAAACAACATTGCCCAGGCATGGTCTGAGCCCCTCACCTCGTCCCTGTGCTTTGGGGAGCCGGAGGGACACCCGAGGTCCACGGCCCTGAGACCCCTTTGCAAAAAGCCGGCTTCCCACGGAGACAGTTTTCCTGAGGTGTAGACCCTCTCCCAAGTGGTTGTGGCAAGGTAAAGCCAATTCCCTCCACTTCTCTGGAAGAAACCACAGTGCCCAGCCATGTTCTAAGCCCTCCCATCCTCCCTGGGCTTCTGGCAGGAAGAGTGAAAAGAGAGGAGCAGAGCACTGGGACCCGTTTGACAAAAACCGGCTTCCCACGGGAAAGTCTTTCTCCACGTGCAGACATGCTCCCAGGTGCCTGTGGCAAGGGGAAGGAAATGCCATACACTGACCTGGAAGAGACCACAGGGCCCAGGCATAGTCTGAACCCTTCCCTCAACCCGGCGGTTTTGCTAGCAGGAGTTCAAGCCCAACGAACACAGCCCGGAGACCCCTGGGGCAAAAACGGCTTCTGACGAACAATAGGTGCTTGCTGTGGAACACCTACCCCAAGTGGGGGTAGCCAGCTCAACAAAATGCCACACACCCAGGTGTAAGAAACAACATTGCCCAGGCATGGTCTAAGCCCCTCACCTCGTCCCTGTGCTTTGGGGAGCCGGAGGGACACCCGAGGCCCACGGCCCTGAGACCCCTTTGCAAAAAGCCGGCTTCCCACGGAAACAGTTTTCCTGAGGTGCAGACCCTATCCCAAGTGGTTGTGGCAAGGTAAAGCAAATGCCCTCCACTTCTCTGGAAGAAACCCCAGTGCCCAGCCATGTTCTAAGCCCACCCATCCTCCCTGGGCTTCTGGCAGCAGGAGTGAAAAGAGAGGAGCAGAGCACTGGGACCCGTTTGACAAAAACCGGCCTCCCACGGGAAAGTCTTTCTCCACGTGCAGACATGCTCCCAGGTGCCTGTGGCAATGGGAAGGAAATGCCATACACTGACCTGGAAGAGACCACAGGGCCCAGGCACTGCCTGAACACTTCCCTCAACCCGGCGGTTTTGCTAGCAGGAGTTCAAGCCCAACGAACACAACCCGGAGACCCCTGGGGCAAAAACGGCTTCCGACGACAATAGGTGCTTGCTGTGGAACACCTATCCCAAGTGGGGGTAGCCAGCTCAACAAAATGCCACACACCCAGGTGTAAGAAACAACATTGCCCAGGCATGGTCTAAGCCCCTCACCTCGTCCCTGTGCTTTGGGGAGCCGGAGGGACACCCGAGGCCCACGGCCCTGAGACCCCTTTGCAAAAAGCCGGCTTCCCACGGAGACAGTTTTCCTGAGGTGTAGACCCTCTCCCAAGTGGTTGTGGCAAGGTAAAGCCAATGCCCTCCACTTCTCTGGAACAAACCCCAGTGCCCAGCTATGTTCTAAGCCCACCCATCCTCCCTGGGCTTCTGACAGCAGGAGTGAAAAGAGAGGAGCAGAGCACTGGGACCCGTTTGACAAAAACCGGCTTCCCACGGGAAAGTCTTTCTCCACATGCAGACATGCTCCCAGGTGCCTGTGGCAAGGGGAAGGAAATGCCATACACTGACCTGGAAGAGACCACAGGGCCCAGGCACAGTCTGAACCCTTCCCTCAACCCGGCGGTTTTGCTAGCAGGAGTTCAAGCCCAACGAACACAACCCGGAGACCCCTGGGGCAAAAACGGCTTCCGACGACAATAGGTGCTTGCTGTGGAACACCTATCCCAAGTGGGGGTAGCCAGCTCAACAAAATGCCACACACCCAGGTGTAAGAAACAACATTGTCCAGCCATGGTCTAAGCCCCTCACCTCGTCCCTGTGGTTTGGGGAGCCGGAGGGACAGCCGAGGCCCACGGCCCTGAGACCCCTTTGCAAAAAGCCGGCTTCCCACGGAAACAGTTTTCCTGAGGTGCAGACCCTCTCACAAGTGGTTGTGGCAAGGTAAAACAAATGCCCTCCAATTCTCTGGAAGAAACCACAGTGCCCAGCCATGTTCTAAGCCCTCCCATCCTCCCTGGGCTTCTGGCAGCAGGAGTGAAAAGAGAGGAGCAGAGCACTGGGACCCGTTTGACAAAACCGGCTTCCCACGGGAAAGTCTTTCTCCACGTGCAGACATGCTCCCAGGTGCCTGTGGCAAGGGGAAGGAAATGCCATACACTGACCTGGAAGAGACCACAGGGCCCAGGCATAGTCTGAACCCTTCCCTCAACCCGGCGGTTTTGCTAGCAGGAGTTCAACCCCAACGAACACAGCCCGGAGACCCCTGGGGCAAAAACGGCTTCCGACGAACAATAGGTGCTTGCTGTGGAACACCTATCCCAAGTGGGGTAGCCAGCTCAACAAAATGCCACACACCCAGGTGTAAGAAACAACATTGCCCAGCCATGGTCTAAGCCCCTCACCTCGTCCCTGTGCTTTGGGGAGCCGGAGGGACACCCGAGGCCCACGGCCCTGAGACCCCTTTGCAAAAAGCCGGCTTCCCACGGAGACAGTTTTCCTGAGGTGTAGACCCTCTCCCAAGTGGTTGTGGCAAGGTAAAGCCAATGCCCTCCACTTCTCTGGAAGAAACCACAGTGCCCAGCCATGTTCTAAGCCCTCCCATCCTCCCTGGGCTTCTGGCAGCAGGAGTGAAAAGAGAGGAGCAGAGCACTGGGACCCGTTTGACAAAAACCGGCTTCCCACGGGAAAGTCTTTCTCCACGTGCAGACATGCTCCCAGGTGCCTGTGGCAAGGGGAAGGAAATGCCATACACTGACCTGGAAGAGACCACAGGGCCCAGGCACAGTCTGAACCCTTCCCTCAACCCGGCGGTTTTGCTAGCAGGAGTTGAAGACCAAGGAACACAGCCCGGAGACCCCTGGGGCAAAAACGGCTTCCGACGAACAATAGGTGCTTGCTGTGGAACACCTATCCCAAGTGGGGGTAGCCAGCTCAACAAAATGCCACACACCCAGGTGTAAGAAACAACATTGCCCATGCATGGTCTAAGCCCCTCACCTCGTCCCTGTGCTTTGGGGAGCCGGAGGGACACCCGAGGCCCACGGCCCTGAGACCCCTTTGCAAAAAGCCGGCTTCCCACGGAAACAGTTTTCCTGAGGTGCAGACCCTATCCCAAGTGGTTGTGGCAAGGTAAAGCAAATGCCCTCCACTTCTCTGGAACAAACCCCAGTGCCCAGCTATGTTCTAAGCCCACCCATCCTCCCTGGGCTTCTGGCAGCAGGAGTGAAAAGAGAGGAGCAGAGCACTGGGACCCGTTTGACAAAAACCGGCTTCCCACGGGAAAGTGTTTCTCCACGTGCAGACATGCTCCCAGGTGCCTGTGGCAAGGGGAAGGAAATGCCATACACTGACCTGGAAGAGACCACAGGGCCCAGGCACAGTCTGAACCCTTCCCTCAACCCGGCGGTTTTGCTAGCAGGAGTTCAAGCCCAACGAACACAGCCCGGAGACCCCTGGGGCAAAAACGGCTTCCGACGAACAATAGGTGCTTGCTGTGGAACACCTATCCCAAGTGGGGGTAGCCAGCTCAACAAAATGCCACACACCCAGGTGTAAGAAACAACATTGCCCAGGCATGGTCTAAGCCCCTCAACTCGTCCCTGTGCTTTGGGGAGCCGGAGGGACACCCGAGGCCTACGGCCCTGAGACCCCTTTGCAAAAAGCCGGCTTCCCACGGAAGCAGTTTTCCTGAGGTGCAGACCCTATCCCAAGTGGTTGTGGCAAGGTAAAGCAAATGCCCTCCACTTCTCTGGAAGTAACCACAGTGCCCAGGCATGTTCTAAGGCCTCCCAATCTCCCTGGGCTTCTGGCAGCAGGAGTGAAAAGAGAGGAGCAGAGCACTGGGACCCGTTTGACAAAAACCGGCTTCCCACGGGAAAGTCTTTCTCCACGTGCAGACATGCTCCCAGGTGCCTGTGGCAAGGGGAAGGAAATGCCATACACTGACCTGGAAGAGACCACAGGGCCCAGGCACAGTCTGAACCCTTCCCTCAACCCGGCGGTTTTGCTAGCAGGAGTTCAAGCCCAACGAACACAGCCCGGAGACCCCTGGGGCAAAAACGGCTTCCGACGAACAATAGGTGCTTGCTGTGGAACACCTATCCCAAGTGGGGGTAGCCAGCTCAACAAAATGCCACACACCCAGGTGTAAGAAACAACATTGTCCAGCCATGGTTTAAGCCCCTCACCTCGTCCCTGTGGTTTGGGGAGCCGGAGGGACAGCCGAGGCCCACGGCCCTGAGACCCCTTTGCAAAAAGCCGGCTTCCCACGGAAACAGTTTTCCTGAGGTGCAGACCCTCTCACAAGTGGTTGTGGCAAGGTAAAGCAAATGCCCTCCACTTCTCTGGAAGAAACCACAGTGCCCAGCCATGTTCTAAGCCCTCCCATCCTCCCTGGGCTTCTGGCAGGAAGAGTGAAAAGAGAGGAGCAGAGCACTAGGACCCGTTTGACAAAAACCGGCTTCCCACGGGAAAGTCTTTCTCCACGTGCAGACATGCTCCCAGGTGCCTGTGGCAAGGGGAAGGAAATGCCATACACTGACCTGGAAGAGACCACAGGGCCCAGGCACAGTCTGAACCCTTCCCTCAACCCGGCGGTTTTGCTAGCAGGAGTTCAACCCCAACGAACACAGCCCGGAGACCCCTGGGGCAATAACGGCTTCCGACGAACAATAGGTGCTTGCTGTGGAACACCTATCCCAAGTGGGGGTAGCCAGCTCAACAAAATGCCACACACCCAGGTGTAAGAAACAACATTGTCCAGCCATGGTCTAAGCCCCTCACCTCGTCCCTGTGGTTTGGGGAGCCGGAGGGACAGCCGAGGCCCACGGCCCTAAGACCCCTTTGCAAAAAGCCGGCTTCCCACGGAAACAGTTTTCCTGAGGTGCAGACCCTCTCACAAGTGGTTGTGGCAAGGTAAAGCATATGCCCTCCAATTCTCTGGAAGAAACCACAGTGCCCAGCCATGTTCTAAGCCCTCCCATCCTCCCTGGGCTTCTGGCAGCAGGAGTGAAAAGAGAGGAGCAGAGCACTGGGACCCGTTTGACAAAACCGGCTTCCCACGGGAAAGTCTTTCTCCACGTGCAGACATGCTCCCAGGTGCCTGTGGCAAGGGGAAGGAAATGCCATACACTGACCTGGAAGAGACCACAGGGCCCAGGCATAGTCTGAACCCTTCCCTCAACCCGGCGGTTTTGCTAGCAGGAGTTCAAGCCCAACGAACACAGCCCGGAGACCCCTGGGGCAAAAACGGCTTCTGACGAACAATAGGTGCTTGCTGTGGAACACCTACCCCAAGTGGGGGTAGCCAGCTCAACAAAATGCCACACACCCAGGTGTAAGAAACAACATTGCCCAGGCATGGTCTAAGCCCCTCACCTCGTCCCTGTGCTTTGGGGAGCCGGAGGGACACCCGAGGCCCACGGCCCTGAGACCCCTTTGCAAAAAGCCGGCTTCCCACGGAAACAGTTTTCCTGAGGTGCAGACCCTATCCCAAGTGGTTGTGGCAAGGTAAAGCAAATGCCCTCCACTTCTCTGGAACAAACCCCAGTGCCCAGCCATGTTCTAAGCCCACCCATCCTCCCTGGGCTTCTGGCAGCAGGAGTGAAAAGAGAGGAGCTGAGCACTGGGACCAGCTTGACAAAAACCGGCTTCCCACGGGAAAGTCTTTCTCCACGTGCAGACATGCTCCCAGGTGCCTGTGGCAATGGGAAGGAAATGCCATACACTGACCTGGAAGAGACCACAGGGCCCAGGCACAGTCTGAACCCTTCCCTCAACCCGGCGGTTTTGCTAGCAGGAGTTCAAGCCCAACGAACTCAGCCCGGAGACCCCTGGGGCAAAAACGGCTTCCGACGAACAATAGGTGCTTGCTGTGGAACACCTATCCCAAGTGGGGGTAGCCAGCTCAACAAAATGCCACACACGCAGGTGTAAGAAACAACATTGCCCAGGCATGGTCTAAGCCCCTCACCTCGTCCCTGTGCTTTGGGGAGCCGGAGGGACACCCGAGGCCTACGGCCCTGAGACCCCTTTGCAAAAAGCCGGCTTCCCACGGAAGCAGTTTTCCTGAGGTGCAGACCCTATCCCAAGTGGTTGTGGCAAGGTAAAGCAAATGCCCTCCACTTCTCTGGTAGTAACCACAGTGCCCAGGCATGTTTCAAGGCCTCCCAATCTCCCTGGGCTTCTGGCAGCAGGAATGAAAAGAGAGGAGCAGAGCACTGGGACCCGTTTGACAAAAACCGGCTTCCCACGGGAAAGTCTTTCTCCACGTGCAGACATGCTCCCAGGTGCCTGGGGCAAGGGGAAGGAAATGCCATACACTGACCTGGAAGAGACCACAGGGCCCAGGCACAGTCTTGAACCCTTCCCTCAACCCGGCGGTTTTGCTAGCAGGAGTTCAACCCCAACGAACACAGCCCGGAGACCCCTGGGGCAAAAACGGCTTCCGACGAACAATAGGTGCTTGCTGTGGAACACCTATCCCAAGTGGGGGTAGCCAGCTCGACAAAATGCCACACACCCAGGTGTAAGAAACAACATTGCCCAGGCATGGTCTAAGCCCCTCACCTCGTCCCTGTGCTTTGGGGAGCCGGAGGGACACCCGAGGCCCACGGCCCTGAGACCCCTTTGCAAAAAGCCGGCTTCCCACGGAAACAGTTTTCCTGAGGTGCAGACCCTATCCCAAGTGGTTGTGGCAAGGTAAAGCAAATGCCCTCCACTTCTCTGGAAGAAACCACAGTGCCCAGGCATGTTCTAAGGCCTCCCATCCTCCCTGGGCTTCTGGCAGCAGGAGTGAAAAGAGAGGAGCAGAGCACTGGGACCCGTTTGACAAAAACCGGCTTCCCACGGGAAAGTCTTTCTCCACGTGCAGACATGCTCCCAGGTGCCTGTGGCAAGGGGAAGGAAATGCCATACACTGACCTGGAAGAGACCACAGGGCCCAGGCACAGTCTGAACCCTTCCCTCAACCCGGCGGTTTTGCTAGCAGGAGTTC